>NC_058371.1:90781896-91081896 GCF_018350175.1 Felis catus
AAAAGACTTTATAGTCACTGCGCATTTTCTTCCAGCTCTAAATTGCAAAAGTAATATCTGAAGTCTGCCACATTTTTTTTTTGGTAAGGAGATGATTTTTACTTCCTATATTCTCAAAGGATTTATTTTTTATTACCCAAACCTGACAATTTTGGTTGGTATCTATCTTCCTTGGAATGATGATTTTTACTTCCATTATTTTCAAGGGATTTAGTTTTTATCTTACAAAGCTGGCACAGTTTTAGTTGGTATCTGGTGTATCTTCCATGGAATAGTATGTGATACGTTGTGCTCTGAGATGGTGTCTTCTCTTATTTTTGCAAAACCATTTCCTGAGTTTTTTAATATTTCTGTAACCACCTTATATGTTTCTCTTTCTCAGGGATACTAATTACGGATGTATTGGGGATGTGGATATATCATTTAATGTGTGAAATATCTCTCTAAATTACTCAATTTTTTTCTTTATTTCCCATTTGTTTGCCCACTTACACTTGAGCTGATGTTTACTGTCATTAACTCTGTTTGGCACAGGTATTGTTCTTTTGTGAAACCTTAACAATAAATCTTTATTTCTGTAATAATTTTACAATATCTTTCTCTCTTGAATTTTTCTAGTTTCTATTCCATATTCTTAGAATTCTAAAAACTTTCTCTCTCAAGAATTTTATGTATTATATATTTTTAAATTATATATGTAGTTTTTAAAAGAAATCTAAACATAAATTACATCCAATGCCAAATTTTTGCATGCATATTCTACTCTGTGTTTCTTGATCATACCTGTGTCTTATTGATCATATATACTTCCTATAGAATTTTATGTACTTTATATTATACATCCACTTCTATTATTACTCAAGTTAAATGGGAAGAATTCTTCCTGAATCAACCGAGTACCTTCAGGACTATGCTCCAGTCTGGGAGCAAGTTTTTTCTGATTCACAGTAAATGTATAACTGATGGGGATAAGGGTGTTCTGTGTGTGTGTGTGTGTGTGTGTGTGTGTGTGTGTGTGTGTGTGACAGAGATAGAGAATTGAAATTATTAGATCAGGAGTTGCATGGATGCTTATGTAGTTGAAGGCCAGGAGAGAGATGCACATTCAAGCCATTATACTATTAAATGGATGGGGTAAGGCATTCTACACAAAAGAACTCAAGTTGCTTCTGAAAATTAAAACTGTATTTTCAGTAAAAGAAATAATAGAATTAATGCATTATATTAAGACTAAGCTCTTTTTCTTTTGTTTAATTACAGTGCTATATATCACAATAGAATAGTGTCAGAATTCATCATTATCGTTTAAAGATTTTATTTTCTTGGGGTTCTTGGGTGGCTCAGTTGGTTAAGCGTCCAAATTTGGCTCAGGTCATGATCTCACAGTTTGTGGGTTCAAGTCTCACATCAGCCTCTATCCTGACAGCTTGGAGCTTGGAGCCTGCTTCAAAGACTGTCTTTCTCTTTCTCTGCCCCTCCCTCACTCATACTCTCTCTCTCTCTCACTTTCAAAGATAAACATTTAAATTTTTTTAAAGATTTTATTTGCTTCATAGTGATTTATTTACATAAATTTTATGTTATTTGGAATTTTTTTAAACAATATTCTACAGAAGTGCCTGGCTGGCTCAGTCAATAAAGCATGTGATTTTTTTAAAAATTTTTCTTTTTCGATACTCAGTTTATGAGAGACTCTTAAAAACTGGAATTTTTTTTTAATTTTTTTTCAACGTTTATTTATTTTTTTGGGACAGAGAGAGACAGAGCATGAACGGGGGAGGGGCAGAGAGAGAGGGAGACACAGAATCAGAGACAGGCTCCAGGCTCTGAGCCATCAGCCCAGAGCCCGACGCGGGGCTCGAACTCACGGACCGCGAGGTCGTGACTTGGCTGAAGTCGGAGGCTTAACCGACTGCGCCACCCAGGCGCCCCAGGAATATTTTTAATTAACCGAATTTAGCATTTATATGAATAAAATTTAGATTTTTAAAGTCTTCTTAGATTTAAATTCTCTTTTTTTAATGTTTATTTATTTTTGCAAGAGAGAGAGAGAGAGCAGAAGCAGGGGAGGGCAGAGCGAGAGGGAGACACAGAATCTGGAATAGGCTCCAGGCTCCGAGCTGTTAGTACAGACCTCCACACGGGGCTCTAACTCACAAACCACGAGATCATGACCTAGGCGGAAGTCAAACACTTAACCAACTGCGCCACCCAACCTCCCTTAAAATCTTAATTTAAGTTAAATGTTTTAAATTTAGATTTAAAAATCCATCAAGATACAATCAACTGTTTTTAACGTTATCCATATATTTTATTATGATTGATAATGATATAATTGTGTTATCTGCCATGGCGGTCCTATTACCTGCCATGGCTGTTCTGACAAAAGACATTTTTTTGTCAAGTTCATAATATTTGTTACATTTTCCTTAACGAATATTTTGTAAAGGAGTCAATATAAATACAAACTAAGTTAATATATTTACTGTAAGTTGAATTTACTAAAAGGCACTTTGCATAATATAACCTAAAAATACAAGGGGAGGTACCTATTTTCAAGACATAATAGCATACCCACAGATCACCGTTATCTCCCTGCGACCTACTTCATGGTGTCATTTATGTAGTTGTTTTTTACTTATTTTTTTTTTAATTTTAATTTAAAAAATTCATATATAAAAGTATTCACCACCCCCTGGAAAAACATAACTCTAACCTGGTAGGTTTTTCTTAGGAACACAATTATTTTCTGGTTGTAGTTCTCAACATGCATTTTTTTAAATCTAGAAAAATGGTATCAAATGATGTTCTGCTAATTTAATTATTATGATAAATTTCAGAATTGATGCCTGGCTTACGTGTAATTTTGGCTCAAAATGAGTCTGATAAATTTACCTTTGGCCACAACGATGACAGGAATCAGTTTTTTTTCCTTTTGTTTTTGTTTTGGTTTGGGTTTTGGTTTTCCCCTGCCTTCCCAGATATTTAATCATAGAAACTGAAATAATATTTTGTGCATTTATACTTAAGTATTTTAAAAGTCAACATAGAATTAAATGGACACAAAGTATTTTAAAACCTGGTTGTGGACTTGGGTCTTTTGTCTTCAGTGACCTGATTGTTTTCAGACATCTAAAATGTCAGAGTTCCCTGCCCTAAATCTCATTGGTAAAATTTCCAACAAACTGAACAGTCTGGAATAAAAATTTTTAATCTGGTCATTATAATTTAATAATGTATTCAAATTTGGATTCCATCTTATTAGGAAATGATCACAAAAATATCAGCCAATATATGTTTGTAAATCTCAGCTTGAGATTTGTGTTTTAAAAATTCAAACTGTATGTGTTATAGACAGGCCAAAATGTGATGCATTGTGTGCTATCTCCAACTTCTATATTGGCACTCAGTAATCTTGGCAGTGTGTAGGAGAAACGAAAACAGAAGTAACACTTGTTGACAGTGGGACAATACTGACTATTGATTTTTCTTTAACCATTTCATAATGTTCAATTGATATTGAAAGTATGGCACATAGAAAGACATTATCTTTATCGACATTGGTTCAAAAGTTACACCATTAAAGTGAGTTAAAATGATGGTCTGGATTTTATAAATGATATTGACTAACACTTTGAGCCTTAACAAAATATAACAAGTTCTATATTGCATATTTGCAAATATCTTTTTAATTTTGAGCTCAGAACATTTTAAAAGCATATTTTTCATATTATTTTTCTCTGGCATTTATTCAATTATATTAAACACTGATTTTTAAAAAAATATATAAAGAGAAAAAATCCTGGAAAACTCAACTGAACTCTTAAGTTCTGGGCTTATGTGATTAACACATAATCATGTGATATAAGTATTAACGATGTAGAAAGCATGAGGAGTAGAGCAAATAAATATTAGAAATATAACATTGTTTGAAGTAAAGTTAAATATTTGACATTCTGTCCTAGAGTATTAAGATATAAATGATCAATATAAATATAATTAAGCTTCATTTTATACATTTTATAAATTTGAAAGAAATAAAATATAAACCAAAGATCAAAGATGTTGTAATGCTTTATATTAACTGATTGAATTAAATCCCAACAACATTATTGCAAATTGTGTGTCAGTTAAATATGAAGGTATGAACAGGTTCTAAAGGATACCGCTTCAATTAGGAAAGTAAAACTTCCAGGTTTAATGGCTGATATTTGCAATGAGATTCTATGAAATGCTAAAGCAGAAATTACAAAGGTTATGGAAAGCATTTCATAGGGAGCAAGCCTTGAAGAACTATTCCTTCTATATTCCTATCTAAATGTGACTGTATTAACAAAATCCAATGCTGTTCTCATATCGGATAATAAATGGGGTAAGCAGAGGGAAAAGTGGATATGATGACAAAGAAGACTTCTTAAAGCAGGTTGAGACTTGTATTTCATTTTGATTCAGTTGAGTTAAACTAGGACACACATGGGCCCATGCTCTGTATTATTTAGTTTCTTAGGTACTAAGTATTCACAATAAAAATTGGGTCCAGGAACACCAGAAGTGAGAGTCAGAAAATGTAGACTGAGCAGACAACAAAAGAAATTTTTAAATGGTTAAGCTTCTTGAATTATTACAAGAATTGTTTCCAAAGAGTTAAATGTGCCTTCACCTCATATATATTTGAGATAATTGACAGTAATGATATCTAATTACAACCTATCTACCACCACACCTTTCTGTTGTGACAGTCAAAGGAAATCTTTTTTTTCCTAGAGTCTAATAAAAATTTTAAAAACTGGCATGCGTGAATAATTTTCCAGACAGAGAACAGAGACAAAAATTATATTGTTCTATTCACTTAACTATCAGAACATATGTAAATTATATCTTGGAAGAAAGTGACTCTCCATTTCAGATTCTAGATATAATAGAAGATTATTGATCCACACTCAGTCCAGGTAAAGGTAAAATTGTAACATGGAAAAAGTCCTTCTGCCTATCAAGTATTATGCAAAATTTGCATAATATTGTTGTGTATTAGTAATATATATGGAATGCTCTTAAAAGGGGAGTTGTATAGTAAATACATAGGAAATACTGAATGAATATTACTCATTATTAATAATTACTTCCATCATTAAATTCCCAGGTTAGACCGATTTTTTTTTCACTCCAGTATTTTATTTTGTGGTGTCAGTTAGAAGAGTTCATTTAGAATTTTACATAACATCGGAGTTTCTTCTTCATGAACTGCAACCAAAGTTTTCCATTACTGTAAGTGTTATGAAATAACACAAATTTAGTACATCGAAGTTGTATATTATTGTAGAATAATTGTCATACAATAAATTGTACGTTTAGAATGTACAATTTAAGTTTTGACATATGTACATACCTGTGAAGCTATTACTACAAAACCATACCAAGCATGCTCATTGTCTCCCAAAATTTCCTCACACCCTTTTGCATTATTTTCCTTCCTACCTATTCCTATCCCCTCCTCATATCCAGGCATCCACTGATCTGCTTTCATATCTATTTAGATTAGTTTCCATATCCTAAAAGTTTATGTAGATGAAATTGTACAGTATCCATTCTTTTATGAGGGATATGCCTTCTTTCCCTCAGTAAAATTATTTTAAGACTTTATCTTGTAGCATGTATTCATTTTTATATTGGGTAATATTCCAATGTATGGATAGCCCAGTTTGTTTATTCATTGAATTGTTAATCAATATTTGGATTGTTCCCAGATCTGGGTTAATAAAAGCAAAGCTTCTATTAGTATTCATCCAAAAGTGTGACAATGCTTACATATCTCATAGGTGTATACACTGAGGAGTAGAATGGCTGGATCATAGGGTAGGTAGATTTATTATTATTTAAAAAAAATTGCCAAACTATTTTCCTAACTGATTGTCTCAGTGAATGAGAAGTCTAGTTTCTTTGCATCCTCACCAACCTTTGGTATTCTTGGACTTTTAAATTTTAGTCCTTCCAGCAGATAATGCAGTGATATCTCATTTAGTTTGCTTTTCTTTAATAATCACTGTATTTGATTATTGGCTTATTTTCCATGTGCTTTCTTTTTGGTGAAGTGTGTGTTCCAATCTCTTGCCCATTCTAAATTGGCTTTTGGTTCCTATTACTAACTTTGAGAGTTGTTCACATAATTCTGGATAAAAACTATCATACATATGGGGGCGCCTGGGTGGCGCAGTCGGTTAAGCGTCCGACTTCAGCCAGGTCACGATCTCGCGGTCCGTGAGTTCGAGCCCCGCGTCGGGCTCTGGGCTGATGGCTCGGAGCCTGGAGCCTGCTTCCGATTCTGTGTCTCCTTCTCTCTCTGCCCCTCCCCCATTCATGCTCTGTCTCTCTCTGTCTCAAAAATAAATAAATGTTAAAAAAAAAAAATTAAAAAAAAAAAAAAACTATCATACATATGATTTGCAAATATTTTTTCCCCAAGTCTGTGGATTGTTCTTTCCTTTTCCTAGCAGGGTCTTTGAAAAGCAGATTTTTAATTTGGTGAAGTCCCAGTTTTGGAATTTTGTTACTATGGAACATGTTTTTATTGTTGTATTTAAGAAATCTTCGTCTAATCCATGGTAATAAGGATTTTCTCCTGTGTTTTCTTCTGGAATTTTTACAGTTTTAGGATGTACATTTAGCCCCCTCGTTCATTTTGACTTAATTTTTGTATGTGATGAACGGTAGAGGTCTAAGCAAATTTTTTTGTGTATGGATATCTAATTATTCTAGCATTGTTTTGTAAGTTCTATTATTCCTCACTGAATGGCTTATGCAACTATATCACCACGTCATATTTTCTCTATTGCTCTATTTGTGTGAATTTGTGCCCATAATACAAATCTTGATTATTGTTGTTTTATAATACCTTGTAAAATGATGGCGTTATTCTGATAAGTTTGTTATACTTTGTCAACGCCATCTTGAATATTATAGGATTTTGATTTCTATATAGATACGAAAATTAATTTTTCATTTTATGTAACTACCTGTGGGGGTTTTGATTGAGATTGCTTCAAATCTGTATATCAAATTTGGACAGAATTGTCCTCTTAACAATATCAGGTCTTTTGACTCATAAACGCGATATATCTTTCATTTACTTGGGTCTTCTTTATCATACCAGTATTTTATAATTTCCAGTGCACAGGCTTTTCATATTTTTTCTTAGATTCATCCCTAAGAACATCATATATTTTCACACTTATTGTATATGATATTGATTATAAATCCAATTTCTGATTATGTATTAGCATTATTTTTAAAATGTAGCTGATTTTTGCATAAAGAGATTTGTTCCTTCACTCAATTATTAATAGTATTGTTCACTTATTAGTTTCAGTAGGTTTCATAGATTCCACTGAATAGATGATCATGGTGTTTTTAAATAAATTAAGAAGATTATCAGAAGAAAATACTTTTTCCTTTTTAATTTGGATTCCATTTATTTATTTTTTTTTCATATTATGGTATTTACTAAACTTTCCAGCACAATGGTGGGTGAAAGTGATGGGAGTGGATCACCTTATTTTTTCCATATCTCAAAAGTAAAGATTAATTTTTTACCTTTAGATACGATCTAAATTGTAGATCTTTGTAGGTGCCTTTTATTAAGTTTATGAAGTCTCCATCTCTTCTTAATACTTTAGGAATTTCTATAAGTAATGAACATAGATTTTTATTAACCATTTTATCTGCATTTATTGAAATGGTCATTTTTTTTTAATTTGATATAGTGAATTGATTTACTTGACACATGTTAAATCAATCTGGAAAAGCTATACTTGGTAATTGCATGTTATTATTTTTGTACTGACAGGTTCAATTTGTTAAAATTCTGTTGAGAATTTTTATAGTTTTTGCTATAATTTTTTATTTCCTTGTAGGGTCATACTCCAGTTTTTGTATCTGGTGTTCCTGGCCTGTACAATGAGTTGAGACATATTCCCTCCTGTTCAATTTCCTGGAAGCGTTTGTGTAGAATTCATATTTTTTCCTCCTTAAATGTCAAGTTGAATTCACCAGTGAGGTCATGTGGGTCTAGAGTTTTCCTTGTGGAGAAGTTTTTTTAACAATTAAAGAGACACTGTTCCTCATTGGGCCCTTGTTTGTCCCAGATTTGTAAGTCTCAAGTCTCACTCAGCCCAGTGATCTTCAGAGGATGATTCTCCAGCTCCGAAAATGTTGAAATGTGGGAATCATTTCCAAGGAACCAAAATCATCAGAATAAAGAATCTTAGTGTGGTAAGTCCCCTCCCTAAGGAAAGAAAACAAAACAAAACAAAACAAAAACCTCAAGGCAACCTGGCTATAAGCGTACAACATCCCTCATGACCTTGCAACATGAGACCACTTAATCAGACTGCATGTTTGTGTGCTACCATATATGGGAGACAATGAAATAGAAAACGTATAAAAAACTATGCCACACGGTGTTCGGGGCTCAGTTCTTCCAGGAACCCAACCGAGCGAGCAGTGCCAGCATGAATAAAGTTGCTTCCTGGAAGGAAAAGCCTTGGTGTCACAACTCTCTGTGCGAGAATCCTGCTCCATTGGCAGCAGTAAGAGTCACTATGACACAGCTAAAAATGTCTAGGAGAGTATATACGAAGGAAGTACAGAAAGAACAGAAAGAGCCTGAGACTGTGGAAAATGCACAGCAAAAATGTCTTCTTTTAATGTCACCAACGTTTCCAAATCCACTCAAGTTCCAAAACGAATATGGAACAAATGAGAACATGGATCCATGCCACCAGCTGGCGTCAGGTTCAGTTTTCAGTTAAGATGATCAGTGTATAGCACAGTTCTAAGAGGAAACGCAGAGAAGTACAGAACATTGAAAGGAAGACAAGCATTAGATAAGGTTCACTGATGATGACATTACCACAAAAAGTTCTAACATTTGTTAGAAGTTTAAAAATGTCTCAGATTCAGTTAAACATAAAGGCAACATGCAAAACGAATATCTCTCTATGATGCCAGAAGTAATATGCTACAAGCAACCTCATGATGAGAAGCTTCTGTAAATTATTTACATTAACAAGTTGTAGATTTTGAACAATCTGAACAACTGGCCAGGCTGAAATCAACAGTATTTTCTTTTACTGTTGTGTGTTATTTGTCTCCTCTCTTCTTTGGATAATGTAAATTTTCTATTTTCATAGGCTAACAATGTCAATATTCAGGTCTTAACTGCATCATGTATTGGGTGGTAGGTATTTAACAAAGAAGGCAAATTTGCTACTACTTTTCAGATATTTGGATGTTGGGGTTAGTGTCTACGAAAGTTTACAGCATGAAAGTAGTCTATAGCGAGACAGAGATAAAAATAAAGGGAAAGAGAGACCGAATGAGAGATGGATGTGGACCTAAGTCCACTGTTTGTTTTAACATATGAATATTGTCCATCAGAGAAACTAGGTCAAGTAACTGTCATTGTCTTACCAGGTTTTCTCTTCCCTTGGAGAAGTGCTCTTAAGTGGATAGTATTAGGACGACAATAATAGCTGACATTTATCGAGTGTTTATTAATGCCAGATATTTTCTCCACATGAAATGCGTACCTCCTCATTAAATAGCTCTTATACATGCATAATGTTGCAATAGCTCTTTCAAGTATGTACTATTACTATTCCTATTTTAACATGAGAAAAATGAGGGACACCTGGGTGGCTCAAATTTTTAAGTGTCCGTCTTCGGCTCAGGTCATGATCTCATGGCTTGTGAGCTCCAGCCCCGCTTAGGGCTCTGTGCTGACAGCTCAGAGCCTGGAGCCTGCCTCAGATTCTGTATCTCCCTCTCTCTCTCTCTGCCCCTCCCCCACTCATGCTCTGTCTCTTCCCTCTCTAAAAGCTAAAATAAAACATTAAAAAATTAAAAAAATAATTTAAAAACCATGGGAAAAATGAGATACACTGAAGTAAACCATTAGCATCACAAACTGGCCAGTTGTGGGATTGTTATTCCAATCCACTTGCCTTGCACCTTAAGCTTGCACTAAGTTATACTCCATAAATGCATTTCTCTGTGCTTATAATTTAGCAAAATATTGGTTTAAATTGTATCTGCTTTAAGGTAATATGAGGAAATTAGAATACATATTCTTCTTCAAACAATTAACTATAAAATAAAGTTCAAATCACTTAAAAAAGCATTAAAGTAACATGTATGATGCATTATGACTGAAAGAACCACTTCTTATTATCCCTTATTGTCTCTCTCATGCACTCAGATACTTCATTCAAACCTTTCAAATTCAGATCAGCTACAGTAATATGCGCCCAACCATTCACTACTTTTGTTGTTTATGTTACAAATATCAGAAAAATACAGCTTAAGACAAATGTAGTTCAAAGCAGCAAGAGAGTAACTTTACAAAGATCAAAGATGTAATTAGCCATGTGGAGATAATTATAATAATTTTATTTCCAAAAACTTTACTAGAGACATCATACAAAACCAATAGAAATCCAAGAAGAAATCCATCCAGATTTAAGATATCAAGTGAATCTTGTCATTGATACAATCTTTTTAGTCTTTGCAAAATATAGAACCAATATTCACATATTTTATAAAATGTTCATAGATAGAATTATGTATTAATCATTCTCCAATAATTTGTTATCATCAAAAATGCTCCAGTATCTTTTTTCCATATACTTATTTTGCCTTTTCCCCTTATATGTCCCATTCGTCACTCCATACTTTTCTCCATACCATCAAAGTGATGTACAAAATATACATGGCGAACTTTGTATTACTTAATCAAAAATTGGTTCATGCTACACTAGTTTTTCTGTTAATATATTTTGGAAATTATTGTATGTAATCATGCCTTTATTATTCTAATTATTTTAATGGCCTTAACACTTATTTAATGTTCATATGGCCACAATTTATTCAGAAACTCAAATGTGTTGGGCATACATGTTGTTGACAATGTTTTGGTACTTAAAGCAAATCTAGAGTAAATATCACTGATCATAAAGTTTTTGAAACAGAATTTCTATTTCAATCTACTAAATTCTCAGGACTGGAAATGCTGTGTTTAAGAGTATGAGCATTTAAATTGCAATAGACATTGACTGATTTCCAAGAAGTCTGACAATATTTCACATTTCTACCATTCAGTACATTAGGGTACAATGTCTTTTTGTTTAAATTTTTTTAATGTTTATTTATTATTGAAAGACAGAGAGAGTCAGAGCGTGAACACGGGAGGGGCAGAGGGAGAGGGAGACACAGAATCTGAAGTAGGCTTCAGGCTCTGAGCTGTCAGCACAGAGCCCGATGCGGGGCTCGAACTCACCAACCACGAGATCATGACCTGAGCCGAAGTCAGAGACTTAACCGACTGAGCCATCCAGGCACCCAGGTACAATGTCTTAATCAGCATCAGGTGCTATTGTTCCCCTCCCCACTTTATTTTACAGTATCAGTTGTTAGAGTCACAAGTTTTTTCACCTTTTAAACATTATTTATTTATTTTGAGAGAGAGAAAGAGCAGGGGAGGGGGGGGAGAGAGAGAGAGAGAGAATTCCAAGCAGCTCCGCACTGTCAGCTCAGAGCCTGATGTGGGGCTCAATCTCATGAACTGTGAGATCATGACCTGAGCCAAAATCAAGAGTCAGAGGCTTGACCAACTAAGCCATTCAGGCACCCTAACAATTTTTTTTCACATTTTAACATCTCTGGAATAAAAATGCAACTTACCATCAATGGCATGTTAAATTTATACTTGCAAATTTTTTTTCTTAAAGTATATTAAATAATGGTTTGTCTTAGAGTCCATGAAATACAGTAAGTTTTAAATAGTTCATTCAGTGTATATAAAATGATTTTTTTAAAAAAACCCATGAGATAGTTCAACTGGCCATTTAATATTAATTTTTGGTAACACATAAAAAAATACAAGTCTCTTATAAACAATGGCATCTTAAATTCAATGAATTAAACACTATTCTACTATGTTGTACTATATCCCCAATAGCTTCGATATGTAGGGTCGGGAGAAAAAGTGGAAATAGTCGTGGCCCCTCTATCACTCCCAATAATCCACATTCATGTTAATAACTTATTCATTCCAACCTGAACCCTGGATTAGTTTCTAGCTCCTGGAAGCTAAGGAAGAGTGACTTCTGCCAGGGGACCTGGTAAGCCTTCCACTTAATTTGGGGCTGCCATTCTTCACTGGTCACTTTGTGCTTTTCTGGCCAGAATGCAAAAGAGAGAGTTAATTTCCTAGCAACAGTAATAGATCCTGATTACCACAAGAAGCTGTAATTGACACTATGCAATTGCAACAGTAAAGAAAGCACCTAGAAGCCAGGGGTTTCACTGGGCACTTGGTGGTGTGTGTGTAGCCAGTGGTAACAGAAAACCACCATGAGAATAAAAGCAAAGTAACTAAGACTCAGATGCCTGAATAATGGGTACGAGAATAACTGACTCAGTCTGTTTGCACTGCTATTTAAAAAACACCACAGGGGCGCCTGGGTGGTTCAGTCAGTTAAGTATCCAACTTCGGCTCAGGTCATGATCTCACTGTCTGTCAGTTTGAGCCCCACATTGGGCTCTGTGCTGACAGCTCACAGCCTGGAACCTGTGTCAGATTCTGTGTCTCCCTCTCTCTCTGCCCCTCCCCTGCTCATGCTCTGTCTCTCTCTGCCTCTCAAAAATGAACAAACAACAACAACAAAAATACCCCAGACCGGGTGGCTTCTAAACAGCAGAAATTTATTCTCACAGTTCAAGAAACTGGAAAACCCAAGATCCAGGCACCAACAGATTTGGTTTCTAGTGAGGTCCTATTTCCTGATTCATAGATAATGTTATTTTCCCTGAGATCTCACATGGTAGAAGGACCAAGGGAGCTCTGTACTGTCTTTTATAAGGGCACAATCCCATTCATGGAGACTTGGTCTTCATAACCTAATCACATCCTAAAGGGCCACCTCCAAATACCCTCTCATTGACCATTAGGCTTCAACTTATGAATTTTGTGGGAACACAGATCATAGCAGTCCTCTTACCATATAAGCATAGCAGATTGACCAAAGTGTTGCCCAGGAGTAAGAGACATCTAGAATAGGGTGATGGGGAAGGGAGATGATGAAACTTATTTTTAGCTATAAGAGCAGTTGCACGAAGTAACAGGACTACAGCTTGTTTCTTAAAGATACCACCTTGAAGTGGACTCTGTGACACATTAAACTTTCCTCTTGAGAGAAGAAATAATAGCATCTTGTTCATACATAGTGTATCCCCTCTTGTAATGTTGGAGATGATAATAATGAAGGTACAAGGAAACTTGAATGGTGTAGTGGGGCTGTACCAGACATCTTTGATTAATAACTTGAAACCCCCTTGTCCTTTCCTTTCTTTAATTGTATTTGTTGTCTGGGCTTTGTTATTGTATTGTTAGATCCCGATAATAGTAAATCCTAATTCTAATCAGATCCGAGAAATGATCTACTTTTCCTACATCAGATTTACTCATTTCTGAACTCCTATTAACGTATATCCTTTACTACATAGGAATTATATCAAAGTAAACATTAATTTAAAAACAACTATTTAAAATATAAAGTATTTCAATATTCAAATGAAGTACTTAAAATATAGTTAAGTAACTTTTCAGTCACGGATTTAAATAGCAGAATAAACATTTCACCCTGTATTAGTCTGATTACAACTTCGAAGTTCTTATATATCATTGCATTTTATCTCTTGGTTTAAAAAATGTAAAATAATACTTTGAAAATTAAGGGAATACCGTTGACACTTGAACAATGCAAGGGTTAGGGCGCCCATTCCCATATAGTGGAAAATCTGCATGTAACTTTTGACTCCCCCAAAACTTAAAAATGAATAGCCTACTGTTGACTGGAAGCCTCACCAATAACATAAATAGTCAATTAACACAGATTTTGTATTTTAAATATATATATATAAACATATATATATTAACTTGTTTCAAGAGTGTATATATATATACATTTTATACATATATATGTATAAATATATATATATTTATATATTTATATATGTATATATGTATATATACATATATATACATGTATATACATATATATGTATATATATGTATAAAACAGTATTCTTACCTTAAAGTAAGGTAGAGAAAAGCAAATGTTATTTAAAAAATCATAAGGAAGATACAACACATGTATGGTACTGTAGGTATATTTATTTTTTTAAAAAATCCAGGTACAGATAGGTGGACTGAGCAAGGCTGGGGCAGGGGCGGTGGCAGCAGCAGGGGTGGCTTCAGATGACCATGTTTTGCAACCTGTTAGCCTGGGGTGGGCAGCAGCACTGGGCGGGCCCAGGAATGGCAGCAAAGACCTGGTGGCTCGTACTGAGCTGCCCCATCTGCCTGGAGGTGTGCCAGTTGCCCACAGTTATTGGCAGTTCTGACCACACTTGACATTAGCCTCCAGGAGGTCGGGGGCTGTGGCACCACCGTGAAAGGGGTCCACACCCGACCACTCCATTGGCACACTGTGGGACCAGCAGCCCTGCCAGTCTGGAGCCCAGGTACACTGAGAGCCGGGGGCCTCCCCAGGTACTGCGAGGGCAGCAGATGCAGACCGTTCAGTCTGTGGAGCCTGGGGTGGTCGGTTGTAAATAAATGTCTTGTGGCCTTGCTGTCAACTCTTCAAAAAACGTCTGTGTAGAACTGGACTGGCACCGTTTAAACCTGTGTTATTCAAAGGTCAACTGTATTAATAATTAGAGAAATGGATCATTCTTTAATGCTGTAAAAATATAATTTTAAATGAAAAGAGTAGGCACTCTTTTGGAATGTGTAATTCTCAATTTATTTGGAAGGAAAAAGAAGGTATATGCAAGACCTTTTTTGAGATAGAAATGTGATAATGTGGGCTTTGTATTACCAAATATAAATATTAAACTTCTAACAATATCGACTACTTACAATAGGTACAACGAAGGCAAAGAAATTAATTAGGATAGAATATTAAGTTTAGAAATAGATTATAATACAGGAGGCATGGGTGGCTCAGTCAGTTAACCATCTGACTTTGGTTGAGGTCATGATCTTGTAGTTCATGGATTCCAGCCCTGCGTGGGATTCTGTGCTGACAGCTCAGAGCCTGGAGCCTGCTTCGGATTCTCTATCTCCATCACTCTCTCTCTCCGCCCCCACCCCACTCACAGTCTCTCCCTCTTTTTTTCAAAAATAAATAAACATTAAAAAAAAGAAACAGATTATAATTTCCATCAACAATATATTGAATAAGAAGAAACTCTTTTGTTTGTTTATTTAGGTAGTATGAGAGCAGTACTGTGTTAAATTTTAGGAGTGAAAATATTTTGGCCCAATTATTTTTATAAATGCCAACAGATTTTTTTTCTCTCTTTTCTTCCCTTTCTCTCCTTCTTAATTCTTCCGCCTCCCCTCTCTCTTCTTCCCTTCCACCCTTTTATCTACTCTTCCACCCTTTCTTTCTGCCTTTTCTTTCTTTCCTCCCTTACTTTTTCTTTTTCTTTCTTTCTTTCTTTCTTTCTTTCTTTCTTTCTTTCTTTCTTTCTTTCTTTCTTCCCTTCTTTCCTTCTTCATAGAGCTAATTTTCCATGACTGTTGTTTAATTTTCTCCTTATAAAACCGTTTAATAAGAAGACCTCTTTTACATGCTCAAGGGAATTGCATCCTTAATAGGAAGCAGACCATCATTTTCATGCCTAGAGAAGGATCTCATGCTTTACTAAACAAGCAGTTTTACTTTTCTTCCTTTCTTTTTATTAGTTACAGCAAGTCATTGGAAAGAACAAGGGTATTCTATTTTACAAAGCACCTGCATTTAATTGTAGGTTATTTCATGTCCTGTAGGAAGACATGCACAACCGGATTAAAATAAACTGTACTGTTACAAGAAGAAAAAAAAGAGAGAGAGAGAGAGGGAGAACGTTCTCATTGGAGAATGATTCACATTGTTTGGAGGGTGGGGGGGTTGGGGGAAACAACAAAATCAAATAGAAACTCTGAAGGCAATAATGTAGATGCTTTGGTTTTGCCAGGATTTTATTTTTACCTCCTGTTCCTCTGACTCTAGCATTTTAACACTCTGAAATAAAAGCATTATCTTCTGAAAGCCAATATACTGAAAAGTATCTATTAAAACCTCACCTTACAGAAAAATACTGTAGCCGTCTCCTGTTTGTTTATTAGTGGAAACATTTCCCACACAGCCTTGGCTGTTCTTCAAAATCTGCATTTAAATGCATGTAATTCAATAAGATAAGGCACTATGTCTTTTAGGAGTGGTTTACATACAAGATAAATTTTAACTTAAAGCAGTAAATATTTTTTTTTTCATCTCGCTGTCTATATAAAGTTTTAATTGATTAGTTGTGAAAGGTTATGAAATCCAGCCATACAAAAGGATAGGAAAAGTATGTACATTTTAAATTTCATAATAACTGCTTTCAATCTTTACAAGAGTGTTTCATGGGATAGAAACGATAACTAGAAAGTTGCAATGGCACCTGCAAAAATACTGTTCTCTCACGTTTTATTTAATATCCTCTCTGACCATGTAACTGTAGGTCGGGGAACGATAATAAAACTGGGTATGTAGTCTGGACTTAAACATGATGTACCGGGTAGCTCTTTATCTTTCTTAATACATTGCAGTTTCACAGTAAAAGAATATATGTTTGCGATATGGAGCCTAAAATCGCGAGTTACACTTGACTCCCTTTACAGTATCACTCTTTTTCTTGTAATTATGCATACTGACATTCTGAAAATATCATATTTTATCAATTACACTCACCCTGGAAAATGATACAATATGTCTAAATATAAATTTTAGATATGATGAAATATCATCAGGACATAAAGGACTGTAAATGTGAGCCTGCCTCCGATCATTTAAGCACTGGCAAGTCAGAGAGAATTTTGTCCTCATCTTATGTGGCACTTTGAGGGCAAGCTCCTGTGCCATCATGCAAGAGGTGCTGGGAGCCCGCACACTTTCAGCTCAGTGTCACCACGTGACAATCTCTGCCTTCTCAGGATAAAAAGAAATTAGAGCACTGTGTTAATAATGGATGTCATCGATATTAAGGAAACTCAGTGGAATGGATGAGAATGGGACGGAATGAATTCTTAAAAGTGATACGACTGAAAGCAAATTACTGAAACTCCATTAAGTGTTTCTCAGCTACGGTTCCCATTTGTTTAGTTTTTCCATGATGCTTATGTTCTGCATGCTGCAAAACCAACTGTATCTTTGTCAATCAGCTTTACAAATGGTAGTTAGCCAGTAAATAATTGCTCATTAGTGCTCCTCTGGAGATCATTTCTATAAAACCCATCTATATCTGCTATATGATACCTATAATTTTAGTTCCTCTCATCTTATTGCTATTCTTATTCTTGATTTTGCTTAGTTCGGGTGTCTTTGTAAAGCACATATTTTCTTTTTTCCCTCTTAGTGTGTGTTGATACATACATGTGTATGCAGTGAATTTTTAAAATCTATTTATTTTAGGTATAATTCTGAATTAAATAACTTTTTAAATTTAATCTATTCACTTTGGTTTACTTATTATTAATATATTTATTTATTAAAATCCCTGTTTCCTAAAATTATTCAATATTTATAGAAACTTTATGAATGTTGGTCACTATGTAATCTTACATATTCGGAAAAAATATTTATTGAAAATGTAATTATTTGAATACATATATATTTTCATCAATATCTTTTTAAAAATATGTATTTGCTTATTTATGTGTTACTTTTTTGTTATTTATTTATTAATTAATTTATTTTTTTTAGAGAGAGAGCACATGTGAAACTGGGGAGAGGAGCAGGGGGTGAGAGAGAGAGAGAGAGAGAGAGAATGAATCTCAAGCAGACTCCACAATCAGCCCAGAGCCAGACACAGGGCTCCATCCCATAACCCTGGGATCATGACCTCAGTTGAAATCAACTCAGCTCAATCGGCAGAGTCACCCAGATTCCTCCATCAATTTGATTTCTTAAGAGTCTGTTACATTAATGTCAAAGAAAAAACTTCAACAGAAAATAAGAAGCATAAGTTCAATGTTTGACCAAAGAGGAAAAAATCAAATTCGTTTCATTGACTGCAGAACCGATTTTGTTTGCCTTAAGTTTTGTGAAATCAGAAATGAAATAAAAATCGGGCTGATTCACAACAGAAATGGTTTTAGGGTTTTTGTTTTTGTTTTTGTTTTTGTTTTTGGGGGGCATTTTGTTCCTTTTTATCATTGAAATTATCTCTGAGATAGAGGACTCGGGTCTAACAAATAGTGTAGTGAAGTTGGGAGACAAACTGCTTAGAGTTTGAAACAAATTGGTGCCACTTACTAGCTATGAGGCCGGATAGCAAACAGCACCTAATCTGTAAAACTGATGTGTGAACCACTTGGATTTATATATGTGATGTGTTTAGAACAGTGATTGGCATATGTGTTCTCACTAAAATTAGTGTTGCCTTATCGTTTGTATTCCTTGCCAGAGGGCTGACCTAATCAAGAAATTAGACAAGGCTCTAAGGTTATCTGGAACAAGTGTGTCTTTGTTGAAGAACAAGCTGGTGTTGGAAATTGTGACTCATAGGTGAAGCGATTAGGTTTCAAAAGAACTGAATCTAGGAATGAGACAAGACTTCCCACCATTTCATAGCCAGTCATACACTAGGACAGGCATCTCTGCTACGGGGACGGTGTTTGTGGCTGAAAAATTTAAGGCATGAAGGGTTGGGGAGGAGTAAGAGAGCAGGGAGCTACCAAAAGACAAGGAAACTGAATGAGGTACACTCCGGATCGTGTTGCCCTTTTCTAAATCTCAAATCATCCAAATCACTCCAGCAATGCTATGGTATAGACAAGTGAAAGGGATAAAAGGAAAGGAGTTTCGCAATAATGGAGTTCCCACTACAAGGATGGTAATTTTAAGGGCAAGAAATAAGCCTCCCCCTTCCTGCGAAAAAAGCAGAACAAAACAAAGCAAAAACCCTCAAATCCATTTTAAGACAAATCATCTAACAATTATATTGAGGGACAGACTTCAAATAGAACTTAATTCCAGACAGGTCTTTGGGTTCTCTTCATTGTTTTCCTGGAGGATTGAAAAAAAAAATTGATTAGGGAGTATATTGCTTAAAACATCTAAGGAATCAAATAACTTCCTCCCTATGCAATCATTTGTCAGTTAACAGATATTCATTGCCATTGAGGATGAAGAAACCATCAAAACAAATTGTGTGGTGGGGAAAATTTTCAGTGGGTATAAGAATAGGAAAAGGTACAAGTAACAGGTATAGGTATAGATAGAAGATAGGTATATGTATAAACACAGGAAAAGGTGTAGATGTGTCTATGTCTGTATATAAGTTCATTCATTTAATTTTAAAGTGAAACAGTTGGGAAACAACAATGTTTGAAGGTACAGAATTCTGAAAAAAAAATGTTGTTGGGAAAATACTCTTTCCACCTATTTGGAAAATCCCATTATAATTAAAGTTTGGAAAGACTTTTGAAGATTACTTACTGGTAGACCCACAGAAGCTTGGCTTTACTGGTATTAGTATCAAAATGAATACAAAATAGAATCATATGACTGGTGGTAAAGATTACTCTCAGTCCTTATCTGAGAAAAATATTTGCTGGCAATTTTTAATTTAGCTTTTAATCCAACTTAATCAATACTCTTATAATATTTCAAGTTAGCCTAATTCTCTTCAGTCTAAAAGTGATGAGAACTTGTCATGAAACTAAGATATTATTCCATTAATGGGTTTATTTTCAACAGACAGTTTCGCAAAAGAGGAAGCTCAATTTTCCATTCAAAGGGAATTTTAATTGGTTTCTTGACATTCTCTAAACATTTATGGAATTCCATTCCATTTTACTACAGAAGAAATTTCATTATAGATAAGTTCACAAGAAGTGAAATCCCATCTTAATTTAGAAATAATTAAGTATAGCCTCTTCTCAGAAAAATAAGTGTCCTAACTTCCTTACAACAAAGAGGAAACTGTCTAAACACTGAGCCTGTTGTCTCTTCATTTAAAGAATGCCTGTTAGGGGCGCCTGGGTGGCTCAGTCGGTTAAGCGTCCGACTTCAGCTCGGGTCATGATCTCACGGTCCGTGAGTTCGAGCCTCGCGTCGGGCTCTGTGCTGACAGCTCAGAGCCTGGAGCCTGTTTCAGATTCTGTGTCTCCCTCTCTCTGACCCTCCCCCGTTCATGCTTTGTCTCTCTCTGTCTCAAAAATAAATAAACGTCAAAAAAAATAAAGAATGCCTGTTATTTAACATGTTCACATCAAAAATTGCTGCACTGAGAAATAATATGAAATATTACGCTGAACTTTACTTTTGCAGATACATAGATAACTTTAAACAAGGTCTATTTTGTAAGACCTGTAGGTGGTAAACTGCTATGTATAAAAAAAGAACTTTTCCTAAATTTTTTTTTAAATCAGGAAAATTAAACAAATACTAGAAGTGAAAAAAAACACAAATACGTGACATTCACTACTCTTTCCTTTTCGCACTGTTTTCCTCAGACAATCCTTTTTTCCTCAGGTGGAGTTTTCTTCTGAAAGCTCTTGTCTTTTATTTGGCAAATAAGTGATGTGGTTGGTGCAAAAGGAAAAAAAAAAAAAGAAGATTAAGGCTGAAGCAAGTTCATTGCACTTAAACCATCTGCTTTAACTTTTGTCATCCAGTCACCCTTTCAGTAACGTGACTATGTACTGACATATTTCCTAAAGGGGAAGGCTGCAAGGGGTAGAATAATTTGCTTAGTTTAAATCTTTCACAGGAGAGTTTGCAAAGCAATATGATGAGCTGGTTAGGATTATGTATTTGACATCAGACTGAAAAATGCTCAAATTCATACTCTGCCACATTGTAGATGTAAAGAATTGCCAACTTGTTTAACCCCTCAAACCCTGAATCCTCAACTCAAAAATTAGCCTAATCGTATCTACCCCAAGAGGTTTTTGAGTGTCAAATCAAATTAGGTATGAAAATGAGCTCTGGGTTCAAAAATAGCCACATCCCTGTCAATTTTCTAATGCTTTACTTTCAGAGGCGCCCTCTTGGAACCCTTTTGATGACTTTGACTTACTGAGAATCCCAAGAGCTTCAGTGGTCCACGGGTGATGGGTCCACGGGTGATGGGCAGTGGAAGTGAAGAAGGGATTTCACTGCTACGAACCAATAGTCCGTGGTCAGGGGGGCCCCTGCTGTGGGCACAGTCCAGTGCCTGCATTGTTCCTCAGAGTTGTACAAGATGCCCTTGGTAGTAGTCTCTTCACTCTCCAGCCTGTCCACATTTCAGTAACACCTCACAATCTTTGCACACCTTGTCACGGTTCCCTGTGGGAGGCCAGTTACACCCCTTCCTGTTAAGATGGCGTGTGTTTATTTTATTTTTTAATGTTTATTTATTTTTGAGAAGAGAGAGAGAGAGAGGGAGCATGAGTGAGGGAGGGGCAGAGAGAGAGGGAGACACAGAATCTGAAGCCGACTCCAGGCTCTGAGCTCTCAGCACAGAGCCCGAGGTGGGGCTTGAACTCTTGAACAGCGAGATTATGACCTGAGTTGAAGCCGGACGTCTAACCAACTGAGCCACCCGGGCGCCCCAAGATGGCCTGTGTTTAGATGCTAAAACTGCAGCTCTTCCTACATATGTGATTGTTTTGCAGAATACCTTCCTGTCTCGGGAGTTCCTCCCAATATTATTGGTTTAGTCACTTATTTACTTTTTTTTTCTTTTTAAAATAAATAGTAATGTAGTATTGCTTGCAGCATAAAGAATATATAATCCAGCTAGCTGGAAGCATAAATAATATATAATTTATCTTTTCTATTCAATATTTAACTTGGCCACAGAGTAAGTATACCATTTTTTTCTATTGTTCTTATTTGCTTAGCATTCTTTATTCTTTTTGTTCAAATACTGTATCGTTTTTTGTAAATATGTTTCTCAAGATTTCTGCAAACAAAAAATTAATAATGTGAAAGTCTCTCTTTTAATACAGTAAAGTATTCTAATTGAAATGTTTGATATATTGGGCATCGACTCACTATTATACTTTATATATTTTATTTTCTGAGCTTCCTTGTAACAGTTTATTTTTTTCCCTTATTTTTCAGAATTGATAGAAATTTCATGATATTTCCACGCTAATGTAGGAGAACTTATGCAATTTACATTCTTCTAGCAATTAATTTTCACTTCATGTAACATTTAAATGTTTTTTCTTACAAAATTAAGAATAACCAATATTTATAACTCCCCACCAAATGAGAAGACAGATATAACCATTATCCAAGTTTAATTATCCCACTCCACATACATCAATCATGCTCATATATTTCGAGAATGCTTCTTATTCTCTCATTATTTTGTTTTCTGGTGGCTGATCTTCCTTAATATTGCAACATTACCTCAAACTTCCTGCAGACTCTCCTGAGGAAATAATCCAAGTTAGATTGTCTTTCTAATTTATCTCTGCTTCTCCTCAGGTCAATGATTTTATTCGCATTATTTTTTCTGTTTATTCTTGTGTGTGTGTGTGTGTGTGTGTGTGTGTGTGTTTCTTCAAATGACTGTTGATTTTAAATTAGTCATATAAACATTACTAAAACCCTGGCTTTCTTAGTGGTAATGCATAGTATTTCTATTCAGTTTTGAAAGTCAGCCTCACGTCTATCTTTCCACTCTGGCTATGACCTGATGTGGCTGCGTGGGTAAGTGGGAAGGGGGTATTTAAACAAAGCTGTCAATTGGAAATTGGAGCAGTCATAAAGAAAATAGCTATCAGCCCATGTAGTGACTAAAAAAGTAAAATAATAATAATAATAATAATAATCTGGGTTTGTGTAGTACAATACATTTTATTTTTAAACTTTCTTCTTTGTATGTTTTCTGTGTTTTTTTAATTTTTTTAAGTTTATTTATTTATTTTGAGAGACAGAGAAAGCACGAGGTGGGGAGGGGCAGAGAGAGAGGGAGAGAGGATCCCAAGCATGCTCTGCACGGCCAGGGCAGAGCCTGACATGGGACTTTGTCACACAAACCGTGAGCTCATGACCTGCGCTGAAACCAAGAGTTGGAAGCTTAATCGACTGAGCCCCTCAGGTGTCCCTCTTTGTATGTTTTCTAACCTTATTGGTAAGGTTCAAAGCAGCCTTTTCCCATTTCTTTCTAGTGCCAACACACGGAGTAAGATGATGCAGAGGAACATCCCCACTTTATTTAGAGCTCAGTGGGGGATACTTTTAGAACTAGAGTGACAAGATGAAGGCTTAGAAGGAATCAGAGGCCCAAACTTTCCATATTCATCCAATTAACTATTCTAACTTTGGCTCCTGACTTTTCCCCTTTTCCCAGTTCTTGCCACCTACAAATGCCATATTTTGGGGGGAATTCTTTGAAAAGAAGAACTTTCATTTCTACACTCATCCTCCTCTGTGCCACAAGGTCGACAGATTTTACCAGGATGAATTCTAGGCCAGTCTTTTTTTCCTAATGTGTATTTATTTTTGAGAGAGGGAGAGCACAAGCAAGGGAGGAAAAAAGAGAGAGAGAGAGAGAGAGAGAGTGAGAGAGAGGGAGAATCCCAAGCAGGCTCCGCGCTGTGAGCCCAAGCCCATTTGGGGCTCAAACTCAAGAACCATGAGATCAAGACCTGAGCCTAAGTCAGATGCTCAACCAACTGAGCCACCCAGGCACCTCCTAGCCCAGTCTTTTATAGAAGTTTGTCATTTTAAAGACAGGCTGTTGACAAAATGCTTTCCTACTCCCATTGCTTTTATGGGTTGCTCACTCTGTCCTTGTGTTCTTTCAGTTAAATTGTATTTGGGAACGGAAGGAAAGTAAAAGCTTATGGTTAGTACACAGTTTTGAAGCAGAAGTTAGAAATGATCTCTTGAAGGGAATTTGAACTTTCACTGGATTCTGTCTATATTGTTGTTAAATGGCAGAACTGTTTGGATTATGTGCCCTGATGTAAAGAAGCTTTGCATAACTTAAATAATAAGAACTGACCATAGACGTATAATCAAAATACCCAGCCATTTGGTTATTTTCATATTCCAATAAATACTTTAACTTTTAAAGAACATTAAACACTTAAAGTTCATTGGAATTAAATGGTGCTTCACTCTCTCATAATAGACTTTAGTTACCTCTATTTACTCAAATCGGTTGCACTCATAAAATGAATAGCTGGGCTTATCTGGGAGTTTATTAACTTTTAGGAGAATATCACCAACAAGGAACTGTCTACTTCAGAAAGCAAACGTTTTCCAGAATTTCCTCCTTTACCATTTCTTTCACTCATCTTATGTTCTTTGTGAGTCTTTTAATTTGTTTACCTAAATAACAATACCCGGTTAGTACTTATTAAAGGATCTTGTTATTTTCTTTTGACTATTTGTCTTTTGATGTTTCATTTCTCTACTCTGTGAGGAAGGAGAAATAAAACTGACTAGCTGAGAATTCCTGTTCAGTGTTGCAGGAACTTTAGCTACTAATTAGGACTCAGTTATTTCCCCCCAAGTTTATTTATTTATTTTGAGAGAGAGAGAGAGAGAGAGAGAGAGAGAGAGAGAGAGAGAGAGCGCAGGGGCAGAGAGAGAGAGAGAGGGAAAGAGAGAATCCGAAGCAAGCTCCACACCATGAGCACACAGTCTCCGACCTGGGGCTCGATCCCACGAACTGGAAGATCATGACCTGAGCTGAGAGTCAGATGCTCAATAGACTGAGCCACCCAGGCACCCCAGGACTCAGTTATCTATAATTAATTTTTTCTCATATAATAGATCAGCATAGCTGCATATCTGAAAGATCCCAGGGAACAAAACGTGAATCACCGGGGAATTTTTAGAGGATGTTATGGACTGAATGTGGCTCCCAAAATCCATCTTTTAAAGCCTTATATGATGGTATTTGGAGATGGGGGAGTTTATGAGGCAATCAAATTTAAATGAAGTCATGAGGATGAGACCCTTGTGTTAAGATTAGGGCCCTGAAAGAAAAGACAGTAGAAGAGGATGCTCTTTCTCTGTATCCTCACACACCTAGGAAAGGCTGTGTGAGCACACCGCAAGAAGGCAGCTGTCTGCAAGCTAGGAAGATGGTTCTTGCCAAAACCTGACCATGTTAGCATGTTGATCTCAGACTTCCAGTCTCAGAAAACAAATATCTGTTGTTTAAGCTGCCCGGTCTATGGTACTTTGTTAAGGCAGCCCAGGATGATGATGTCAGAGAGGCAAATCTACTGTTACCCCCTTGATTCCTGCAATCAAATTCTCATTACTGAGGACCCAGAAACTCAGTCAGAGATATAGTGCACCCAACCTGGAGCCTATTGTTCTGAGATGCCTCCACTGCTAGGCCCACCTGTGCTTGTTTTTCTTATCTGTTTGTTTAGTTGTGGTGGGTCCTGAGTCATAATACCTTCTATGTTTTAGCCACTCATATAAAAAGCCACTTTGATCACATAAAATTTGGGCCTGAAAACCACTCTAATTATGGGTTTTATTCATACTAGAATATACAGAATTATACAGAACTGACATAACACAGTATGCCTTCACATTAAAGTAAGAAAGAAAGATGGGGTGCCTGGGTGGCTCAGTCACTTAAGCATCCAACTCCTGATTTCAGCTCAGGTGATGATCTCATGGTTTGTGAGATCAAGTCCCGCGTTGGGGTCTGTGCTAACAGCACAGAATCTGCTTAGGATTCTCTCTCTCCCTGTCCCCTGCACATGCTCTCTCTAAAAAGAAGAAGAAGAAGAAGAAGAAGAAGAAGAAGAAAAGAAAGAAAGAAAGAAAGAAAGAAAGAAAGAAAGAAAGAAAGAAAGAGAAAGAAAGAAAGAAAGAAAGAAAGAAAGAAAGAAAGAAAGAAAGAAAGAAAGAAAGAAAGAAAGAAAGGAAGGAGGGAGGGAATTAGAAAGGGGGAGGAACATTGTTCACTATCTTTACTGGATCCATTTTCTGTTCCCTAACTTGTTGATTTTTTTTCACACATATTGAACTGTTTTTGAATATCAAAAACAGACTGGTTGTTTTCACATTATATGTATCTGTAGTGCGTCATTAAGGAATATTAGCATATCATAAGTAAATGAATCAAGTAGAGTTTGAGTCTACTTCTTTAATGTTATATGTAATGTAAATATAATAAAACCAACTTACTTTTCTTATTAGTAATTAAGTGCAAACCTTCCACATACTAATAGTACATTGATGGATAGTTACTTGCTCTGTGGTCTGTATTTAAAATGCCGGGGTGCAATATCTATCAAAACATAAATCAGTCATCATGAGGATAGACGTGAATATTGATTCTGTGGTGAAAACTCTCAGGAGATGGTTTTTAGAAAGCCACAGATTAAGACTATGTCTATATAGAAGTACCATTGAGCATTTATTGATCTTTGGCTAAATAAGTATATAAATAACGGTACATAACTTTTCACCATTGCCAGAGGACTTAAATTACACGTTTTAGGTTTAAAATCTTAAACATTCATAATAATACAAATAGATAGGTATTTATTTTGACAGAATAGAAGTCATTGCTCCTGCATATAAAATTACTGATGTCTTTGTAAAATCCCAGGGGCCTGAAGACATAAACACAATTGCATTGTAATGATATAGATTATAGCAATGAAAAAACAAGAAGGAGGGTACTGTTTTTGTTGGTTCACAATGGGTGAAGTCAGACATACGAACTGACAATATTTCCATTTATTTAGCTTATTTGCCAACAGCAATAAGAAATCTACAGAAATATTCACATTAAAATTTTAAAAATTACATGGAAACATTGCTACCCTTTCTATCACAGTGTTGGCTGCTTTGCTGTAGCTGCTACTAAAAGTAGAAATGTTATAATTGGAGAAAGTATGAACAAATAAAGAAAATACGCTGAGTGAGCAAATAAAATTAACTTTACTTTTCATGAAAAGGCATTTGATATTGTGGCATTCAACTGAACTTATTTAAAGGAAATGAGTGTGGAATATATAGTATTTTTAATACCCTGGCAGTGAACCTGTAGAGAATGTGACTTCCCTTTCTTTCATTCAGCCCATTATTAGTAGAGTTGCCAGAGTGATCTCCTTAAAATGTTATTAGAGGATTATTTTCCCCTACTCAAAGCCTTCCAGGGACTGCCAATGGCACTCATTGGAACCATGTTCCCAAGAGTGGCCTAAAGGTGAACTCTCCCCTAAACTCTTGGTAATCTCTGCGGTCATCTCCTGTTTTCTTCCTTTGCTCTCCAAACCCCATGCACACAGCTTCTTTGTTAATTACTGAATATTCAATTCACTCTTTTCTCTTTGGGTTTTACACTTCATCAAGTGACACCTCATCATTAAAGTATTTTCTGACCAAAGCGCATAAAACAGAATCAACTACCCACAAACACACACAATTCTGGAGACAGCTGTGCCCACTCCCCTTATCCTGCTTTAGTTTTGTCCATTGTACTTCTTGTCATTGGGTTTATTACACACTTAATTTTTCTTTATTGAAGTATAATTAACATACAGTGTTATATTAGTTTCAGTGTACAATATAATGATTCAGCAATTCTATTCATTGCTCAGTATTCATCAAGATAACTGTACTCTTAGTCCCCTTTATCTATTTCACCCAGATTATTTGTCTATTTTTATGTTCCCCCTTCTCAGTGCAATGAAAGATCTCTGAAGGCAGGGATTTCGACTTTTTGTTTCCTGCTAGATGTAGACTATAGAAAAAACATCAACATTCTATGCACTTGTCTTATTTAATCTTTATAGTAACTCTCTTCAGAAGGTATTAGGAAGTATATTTTATAGAGAAGAAAGCTAAAGTTTAAATTATACCTATTTCCAAAGGTTACCCGCCTTGTAGCTGGTAGATCAGATTGATGTACTGCGTGGTGTAGTACCTTCTCTATTCTGTGCATTTCTCTTTAGAGGTCGCTAGTCATTTGGTAATTCAAAGGACATTCTAATACCATCCCAATAATGCAAAATTGAATAATGTTCACCATCTATTTCCTATCCTAGTCACCAATCCCTGAGCCAGAAAAAAAAAAAAAAAGCAACTACTGGAACTGAAATTATTCATAGTTCAAGGCTCACATAGTACCACTTAGTTTTGTTTTAATCTATTAAGAGAAGACAGTAAGTTGTCCTACACTTACTAATTCAGGAAATAACTTTCAGGATTGCTATAAGACAAAACCAGTAAATAATGTTTCTCTCAACACCATCATCCCCAAAGTTCTCGCCCTCCTACTGTTACCAAATTGTGCTTCAATATCCCAGAAAAGGTGTAAGATTCCCACCCCCCTCACTACCCAGCACACAATATGCCAATTTCCCACAAATTTCTTATACTAGATACTGCCATAGCTGGGTGGTCTCCTTTTTTCATGTCTTTTCATGTCTTTTCCTCTTTTTCTTAGCCATGCAGATAAGATATGTCAAATGTGCCTTAAAAAAGATCCCATTTAAATTATGGTCTAGTGATTCAGGCTGCCAGATATTACATCAAGACTTACACTGTCTTTTTGATAATTAAGTGTAATTGCTGACATTGAACAGAGTCTCCAAAATACTTAAAGCAATTATTGCAATTACTTTTTTTTAATTTAAAAATGGAAATACCCAAGACATCTAATCAACACTCAGCAACCAATGTAAGACAAAAGTGTAAGACAAAAGATGTATTTACATGGATTTAGATATCCATAGTTTCCCAAAAGTACTGTCCACTAAAATTCTCAACTGCATATCAGTTGTCATTTTCCCTAATTGGGTAATATGATTACAAATAAATAATTTGTATTTGATTATGAATAAACTATTATACATACCCTACAAAGTTCCTCAAGTTGTTTATCTTCTTTGCCAGTGCAATATTTGAGAAATTTTTCCGTAAAATTTTATCATAAACATTTCTGAAATAAGAGGGAATTACACAGGAAGATAAATAAGACTTAATTTAGAATTTGTGTGATCCAGCAACTTAGGTAGGTGATTGCATTAAAACTTAGGTAATAATGGTTCTTTATTACCTAAGTATGGCTTAGCTAATCTTTCCTTTTACATTTTATAATTTTTTAAGAACTTAAAAACCATCTTGTGTGAAATGAGAGAAAATATCAACTGCTCTAAAAATTAAAAATATTAAGACATATCATGCTATTTTGTGTCTAGCTCCCCCCTCCTCTTTTTGGACAATCAGTGAATATAGTGGTTGCTTCATTGTATAGTCAAACATATGCAGATGTACCTGTATGGCTAATTTTATGTGTCAACTTGTCTGGACCATGGTGACTAGATATTTGGGCAAATATTATTTTGTATGTTTCTGTGAGGGCGTTTTTAGATGAGATTTACATTGAACTCGGTGGAGTTTTTTGGGGGTAAAGCAAATTGCCCTCAATAATGTGAGTGAAACTCTTCAAATCAGTTGAAAACCTGAATAGAACTGTCCTACCCTGAGCAAGAGGGCATTTTGTAGCAGACTGCTTTTGGATGTCAATCTAGAACTTTAGTGAATTTTCAAGCTATCTTTTCTGTAATAAAGCGCAGAGGTAAGGATTATTATTGGCATTTTGCCATAAAATCATTCATTTCCTCTCTTACTTGCTATTTATGTGTTGTGCAACAACACACTATGATGCCATATGACGTGAAATCAGCCTTAAAGTGTGTTTGCTTTTCCGTGAGTTTTATTACATTTTTCCAGATTCTTTTTTTTTTCCCTAGGAATCTACCCCTTCCTAAACTATATATCTCCTAAGAGTCATCATGGAGCTGATAACTTACAAAATAAAATAAGCATTAGGGCTCCTGGGTGGCTCAGTTGGTTAACATCCTGCTCTTGAATCAGCTCAGGTCCTGATCTCACAGTTTGTGAGGTCCAGTCTCTTCCCTTAGGGCTGAGCCTACTTTGGATTCTCTCTCTCCTTCTCTCTGCCTCTACCCACCAGCTCACATACATTCTCTCTCTCTCTCTCTCTCTCTCTCTCTCTCTCTCTCTCATACACACAAAATAAATAAATAAACATTAAAAAATAAGTATTATTTGAGCCAATGGGAAATACTACAAAAGATCTTCTTGATTTGCTTCTTTCTTTTAAAAGAAATTCACCTAACCTGTATATCAGGGTTGGGTTATATATTTATTTTCCTTTGTGTTATTAATACACAAATCAACGTTATTTTTATAAAAGCATTCTATGTGTGCATAGTGCAGAATGCTACAACATTGTATGCTATTATTCTTACTGAGTGTATTTTCTTATTTGGCCATGATGCACTAATAGAAATCCTTGCATTAAATAGCAATCCTTGCCTAAAAGCTTTCTAGTTTTCTGGAGTCAGACTGTCTGGTTCTTAGTATCCAATTCATGACCCATGGAGACATTCAACAGCAAAAAAAGAATATTAAGGGTGACAATTTACCACAAAACACACCATAAAAACAATGACTAAACTAAATGATATATTCAAAGACATGTAATGAGAAGCAGAGATCTCCAGTCATTGTGTGCCATCCAACTATTCCACCGTATCTCAGGGAAAGGGTTTTCACAAATGTGACTCTGAATAGCCTGGCAAGAAAACAGAATACAGATGTGAACATTACAGAGAGCTTAAGCTGTTTTGGAGTAAAGCACAGGATTGCCTTTTTTAAACCTGCTGACAAGCATATTCATAAGGAAAAAAAAAGAATGTTAATGAAGATAAACCTGGGACAAAATATATTTGGGACTACAAAGAGAGGAACTTTTAATTTAATGCTGCCTTAGTGGAAAGCCCAACCCATCCTCAATTTAATAGTGATTCTTCTTCATTCAAACTATTCTTTTCAAATAGGAAAGCCAAGTCACTGTTTTTAATGATCACTACTTTACGTTCCAAGGAGAAAAGAGAATGGGTTGCCAAATTGAAAATTGCAAATGTGGAGAAGAGATAAGCCACGAACACCTGAACACATCAAAGGATAAAATGTTTCCTGGCTACAACCTCTCTATTTAGAACAGTCGACAATAGACAGTTCCTGGAACTTCCTGCTAAGAAGAGTTGTAACAGACATAGGGAACCTCTAGATTACGCATGAATGTATGTAACAGATATGCTTTCTATGAAAATATGCTAATAAGGTCTAATGATTAATTTCTTGTCACCTCCTAGATATTTTTAAACACCTGTAATTAGATATATGCTTTCACTTCATTGGAATGATACTTTTTACTATCTGAAGAATAAAAATTGCTTTCCATAATTATATTCAAATATACTTCTTAATTAAAAAAATGAAGAAATAAAAATTAGATTCAAAGATTCAAAATACACTATTTTAGATTTCCTGTAGAAAAAATCAAGTATAATAGTTCACATTAAAATGATCCTTAAATAAAGTGGGGAGCACACCTGGGTGGCTCAGTCAGTTGAACATCTGACTTCGGCTCAGGTCATGATCTCGAGATTTCTGCGTTCAGCCCTCATGGGCTCTGTCTTAACAGCTGGGAGCCTGGAGCCTGCTTCAGATTCTGTGTCTCCCTCACTGTCTGCCCCTCCCACGCTCACACTCTATGCCTCCCTCTCTCTTTCTCCCTTGCTCTCAAAAATAAATAAACATTTAAGAAGAAAAAATGAAGTGATCTTTAAGGCTATTTAAGAAAATAGTGTAATTAATTTTGTCCTGTTCTGAGAAAAAAAAATACATTTACATAAAACAAACACATGAAAGAATGAATAAAGGTAAAATAAAATTTTGGATTTTTTTTTCTTAACTGATCAGAAGATAACTCCTTGCTTAAAGTAACAGTAACAATGTATTGGAATTCTACAATGTTTTACAATTCAATGAGTGTAAAATCATGACAGTGCAGATCCTGCTTGGGATTCTGTCTCTCCCTGCCCCTCCTCTGCTCATGCACTCTCTCTGTCTTTCTCTCTCACTCACAAAATGAATAAACAAACTAAAAAAAAAAAAAACCTATAAGGATATTTCAAAGTCATTTTATTCTCATTTAATTTTATTTAATGTATGCATCATATTTATCATAACTTTGCTGCCCATTTTTATTAGCATTATTTCAATGATTTTATTTTCTTTCATTCACTCAGAACTCATGTTACTAAAAACTTTTTGTTAAAACTCACTTATCAAAATGAGGATAAAATCATCATATAAGAAGAAATATTTATAATGTTTCATATGGGGAAGTATACATCTGCCTTATATATTTGAGAATAATGTGTTGTTATTTTTGTTGAATATTTTATTAAAATATGTTTTCTTCAAACTGTTAAACTTGAATTATCTGTAATAATGAGAACCCAGACCACAAAATTTTATTATTTCTGAATTAATCTTTATCCAGAAGAATATCTTTTTGGCAACCCATTGTTTTTGTGTTATATACAAATAGGTTTTTTTTTTTCTCCTATGAAGTATATTAAATAAATTTTATTTGGGGCATGACTAACATGAAGGTTTTCATTGCTATTAAGGACTCACTCCAAATGCATATCAAAAGCCACTAAATGATACATGTAAATATTTGTCCATTCAATTTCTTGCCATTTGAAATTAACTTTCTGATGGTGTTATTTGACAATTTAGTTAAAGGACACTGTTTCCCCTCTTGTTCTGTGTGCACAGGAAAATGATCTCAGCACTGTGCAAACAGGGCTCTGTAAGAAGAGAGGACACAGAGGGATCACATGGCCAAGTGCAACTAGGTGTGGGTGTCAGAAAGTTAAATAAGAGAAGACACTTAAAGAGTAACCATTCTGGAAATAATTGTTTGAGTTTGGAATCATTGATAGTTTAAGGAAATTAATATATAATCTGTATAAGTTCAATTAAAGATGGTTAAATGACATGAAAACAAATATAAATTAATAGGACTTTAATATTTTGGATAGGACTATAAAAATCAATTAGCAGAAAACAGTAAGAGAGAATATTGAAAAAATATATTTCAAAGGCAGAAAAATTTTTCTTTTTTCTTTTTTTTCTTTTTCTTTTTTTAATTTCTTAAAAACGTTTTAATGTTTATTTTTGAGAGTGAGACAGAGACAGAGACAGAACATGAGTGGGGGAGGGGCAGAGAGAGAGGGAGGCACAGAAGCTGAAGGACGCTTCAGGCTCTGAGCTGCCAGCACAGAGCCAGACGCGGGGCTCGAACTCACGAACTGTGCGGTCATGACCTGAGCCCAAGTCGGACGCTTAACTGACTGAGCCACCCTGTTTTTCTTTTTTAAATGTGGATTTCTTTATTTTGAGGGAGAGAAAGAGTGAGTGGGAAGAGAGGCAGAGAGCCAGGGGGGTGGGAGTGGGGGCAGAGGGGGGAGAAGCAGGGTTCATGCTGAGAGCAGGGCTTGATTCCACAAACCATGATGAGATCATGACCTGAGCTGAAACCAAGTGTTGGACACTCAACCGACAGCCAATCAGGCACCTCCAGAAAGCAATTTTCTCTTGCTCGGTGACTTTACGGAAATGGAGCCTGGGTGGACCCACTGCATAAGTGTGTTTGCAGAAGACACTGGGTTCCTATTCACCCGACGGACTCTGTGAAGTGAGGTGTTCAGTAATAGTTCTATTTTCCAATGTGCTCAGCCAGGCCTAAGTCAGATGATTCTGAGACTGTAGAGAAGAGCTTAGCAGGAAAATGGAATTTTAGTTCCACCTGTGCTGTTGCCTACTTGCCAGAGCTGATGACAGGAAATTAAACAGCTAGAGTCTTTAAAACGTAAGAACTTCAAAGGATCAGTAAGACATTCACCGTGAAAGCATCGAGTCACTTTTACAGGTTACGTGAAAGAAATTTCTTTAGTGAAAGTATAACTAAGGCAAAATTAATCAACTTATTTTAATGAAAAAAAATAGAGAAAGATCCTAGACATCTAGTTTCCTTTGTAAGCTAAAGAATTCCTTAGTGAAAAATTTCCTATACAATTGAAGTCTGCTGACTCTGTGCCCAGCTACCTCCTCACACCCCAGGAACCTACTCCTCCTAAATTCAACTACTGCTAATTTTCCAGTATGTGTAATGCTACCCAGTCTCATACCCCAGGCCTTGGAATAATTTCTGGAGATGGTGGTTCCAGTCTCCTTAACAATAGGCCCTAAGTGGCACTCCATATCCTGTGCTAACCATTTTGTTTTCTGACCTTGACCATTCCTTATGCAATCTGGTTACACTGCTTACACCTTTTCCATTTCCCAGAGAAATCCTTAGATGACATTCCCATAATTTTACCCTACACTGTACCAAATTAATGTATCTGTTCACTTGTTCAGTCTTCAACCTTCTGGCATTTTCACTTTTTTCCATTGTTTTGACTTCCATTACTTTAACAAGCATAACTCACACCTATCTATGCATATGGACACTAACATTATAAAGTTTATCAGCAGACTTAATATTTTGCTTATTTTCACGTTTTTTTAGAGAAAGGCACGCACACACACACACACACACACAGAGCAAGTGAGGGAGGCGCAGAGGGGGGGACAAAATCCCAAGGAGGCTCCACACTCAGTGTAGAGCTCGCTGTGAGCAGGTCTTGCTCTCACAACCTTGAGGTCATGACCTGAGCTGAAAGCAAGAGTCAGACACTTAACTGACTGAGCCACCCAGGTGCCCCAGTCAGTAGACTTTTTGGAAAGTATCATGGTGACACGGGCACTTTGATTTCCAATGCATGAAAATTAGTTTACTATATTTTATATCAAGCTCACTGTCATTGATAGTTACTGATAATATCAGTCCATGGTAGTATAATCATGATATATGTTGTGCAATTAATTTCGTCTGATTGATAAACAATTCCCACAAAAGTAATGAGGAGCATGCGTTAAGTCCATTCTCCAATCCATGATGTTAGACATGGAGAAAAAAATTACATGATTGAAAGAAAGAGCATTGAAGTCAAATACAGGTTTCTTACCTGTTATGCAACTTTTGCTGTGTTACTTAACTTATACATGAGAAAATATCACATACATCAAAAAGTTGTTATGAGAATTTTTAATATACGTATTCTTAAAATACATATTTATAAAGAACACAGGACATTGCAGCATTTAATGAACAGTTACTATAACTGAAAAATGACATATTAATTTGTAAATTATCTGTTGGTGATAAGAAAACATGTTTTCTAATGAAATCAGTTTCCAAAGGAGAATATCCAAAGATAACTGAATTATTAAAAACAAATGACCCTTTAATATCATTAGAAACACTAGATTATTGTGTCAAATAGCCACCCTAACCTAAAAAGGAAGAAACATTAATTGTTTACAAGTATAGATAAAACAGAACTAAAATGTGAACATTTGACCAGAGGCTGAGTCTTTTATTCTCCTTTCTTTACTTTTTCAATCGCACCAAACATATCCGCTAGAAAGGGAAAGGCATAAGATGCATTCTTTTTAAAAAAGAAAAAAAAATTTCCGACTTCAGCCAGGTCACGATCTCGCGGTCCGTGAGTTCGAGCCCCGCGTCGGGCTCTGGGCTGATGGCTCGGAGCCTGGAGCCTGTTTCTGATTCTGTGTCTCCCTCTCTCTCTGCCCCTCCCCCATTCATGCTGTGTCTCTCTCTGTCCCAAAAAAATAAATAAACGTTGAAAAAAAAATTTAAATATGAAATTTATTGTCAAATTGGTTTCCAAACAACACCCAGTGCTCATCCCAACAGGTGCCCTCCTCAGTCACCTTAGTGATAGAGTACATGCCTAGGGTTACAGAAATATTAAGCCACATTAGCTAGCCAGAGTTTTCGAAAGAATAAAAACAGATGAATAATGTAAAATTGATTTCCCGTATACGATTGAAAAAAGCAGATACATATTGTGTCCATTTAAAGATGTATATTTATGACCTTCATGCTTTGCTGAAGCTGCACTGTGTTAAGCTCTTAGCTTTCACTCCTATTTGAAAGATAAAAGCTGGCAGATCTGGCAGACTTTAAGCTGCCAATCATTTAGAGAGCTGTATTTGTCTCGATTAAATAAGCACCAGTTATTAAAACTAGGCCTTGACATTCAGTAGAACCTGTGGTTGTTTTTAAGTCTCACTATACCAGAGAGATGCATCAGTGCTGGAAGTCTCTGTTACCCCCAGAAACCATTGAAAAGGTCCCAGGTATTATTAACCTGCCGCCCCTCAGTAGAAGCACTCTAGAGGGGATTTCAACCCTAAAATTAGGTATCTATATAATTTATATATTAAAAGAATTCATCTTGTTCAAAAGGAAACATATTGTCAGATTTTATTGGAACAATATTCCGGGTTATCAAAGTTGTTACTATTTTTTTTGCCAAAGGAATTCCATTGACTGATGATAGTTTGCATCTCACATGGAAATTGTACAAAGGGCACTGTATATACCGAAGGAGAAGATGTAAATATCACTACACATGTGAAGCCATTCATTTCAAAGGCTTTCTGGTTAGAATGCTGTGATTGTAATGTAGCTAGAAATTGAATATATCCAATTCCATGAGAAAGAATCATAATCTCAGTGTGAAATATGATAACATATTCTCTGCAATCTTTTGTCTAGTTAAAACAATGTTTGCCACCAAAATAGGATAGATAATCTATGCCAATTGAAGAATTTCTACTTGTCTGAATTAATTTATATATTTGTCTCTTGGGCATTACATCTTATAAGATATATTTCTAAATGATGTGCTGTTTCAAAGCTTAATGTGTTCTTCATTTCTAGCAATTGCTCTGTAGTGCTGGTTTGAATCATAATAGTCTACTGAAAATAAATCATCAATTGTGATAGGACTGTGGTAATTCATATGAAATTTCCAAAGGTCACTTTAAGAAGTATAGAGAGCTATGTATTTGTCTTATCAAAGTGCAGTAGGGAAGGCAATGTAGAAAAGAAAAAGAAAGTTAAGGGTTTGCATTTTATGACTCTTTACTTCCCAGTTAAAAGTGGGGTAGACAATCACCTGCCCTGTATTCACTGTTCAAAGTGCCCTCAATGGGGAAGAAAGAAAGAGGTAATGGGACATAGTACAGCAGTTGTGATGAACACTGATCGATAAATGCAGCTGCCAGCATCTCTATGCCTTACTAGCCACTGTCTTTGAGAATTGTGGAACTAAATGTTTCATGACGTTGAATTATACCATAAAAATACGCGACCTCTAAGCAGTTTCTGTTCCTCCGCAAACCCAGTGTATGTATCCCAATATGTAGTACAAGCGATATGTAACGTCAAAGGTATTATCAAGGTGTAAATGGGGAAATTCTCAACACTTTTGTTGACTCTGTTTAAGATAGTGGTACATAGATGAAAATTAGTTCATTTATTCAGAGAGAATTCAAAGAACGCTTTTGCCTCAAAAATTCAACTTATTTGGGTTCAAAATATTTGTTTCCAAAATTAACTTAGTAATTAGCACTCTTTAATTTTACATGCAAATACAAATCAGAATGTAAATTTTCACATAGAAATAAACTAATAAACTTATATCTCACATTTTCAATATCACTTTGTCTTTTGATCTAAACTACGTCCAAGCTTAAATTACAATTTCACACAAACTTGTGGCATCTCAATGCAAAGCAAGATGGAAACTTAATTTATAAAACTGCATTATATATTTTTCATTTTTTAAAATACGAATCAAAAAGGATCATACATAGTAAGGACATACTTTTAAGATTATGAATTAAGCATTACAGATTAGTTTAAATTGTCTATTCAAACACAATCACGTGTATTTATATGAATAAATTAAATATATAGTGAATTTAAAAGTTTAACTTGTTCTAAACAAGATGCTTTTAATATATATTTAGTAAAGTAATTGGAAAATGTGGTAATTATGGCTTCAGAAAACATAATACTTTAAATTATAAAGAGATAGGTTATATGCAATGTTTGAATATGTTATTCTTTTTAATTATACAACCTTGATACTCTTTGCAATGAAAATTATCATGTAAGTATATTCATATTTTCAATATCATTATGAAGGAAGATAAATCTCCATATCAGAACCATGCAAATGTTATTCACAGTAATTAAATATTCCTATCAAGAAGTTATAAAATGGCATATATTCTTGAGACACAATGCCACCCGTATCATTAAATTTCACTAATACTTATTAAACTACAATAATCAGTTGAAAACTCATTATTATTTGTGTATCATCCTCAAGATATCAACTAACTTTGGGAAAAGGAACAAATTAGTGCAAAAAAAGTGATGCAGAGCTTTAAAAATGTTATACTTTTTGTATATATGTCTGCAGTAAACACATTTGAAAAGTAAAAACAAAACACAAACAAATGAAAAAGAAAAACACACGCTATTTAATGAGCATAGTATTTATGTGTTTTTTGGTGTATTTATTTGAGTAGGGCTGTAAAAATAGGCATTTTTCTTATTTCCAATTGTTTGAATTTACTAATAATCCTATGGTGAAAATATACTTTTGCCACATGTTTGGCATCCTTGAATCAAAGACATGTTCATTTAAAATTGGCTATTGGCCAGTTAAAACTAGCTATTGGCAAGTTGCATTCAGGAAGATTGTATCAATTTATGCTCCCATTAACACTACATGATAATCTCTAAACTCCTATCCCTTGAAAACCTCAAAATGGTACTTTATAATTGTTTTGCTTTGTAGTTTTTAAAGAATAATTTCTTTCCTCCTTCTCCTTCTTCTTCTTCTTCTTCTTCTTCTTCTTCTTCTTCTTCTTCTTCTTCTTCTCCTCGGCCTCCTCCTCCTCCTCCTCCTTCTCCTTCTTCTCCCTCTCCTTTTCCTCCTCCTCCTCCTCCTCCTCCTCCTCCTCCTCCTTCTTCTTCTAACTCTCCCTCTCCTCCTTCTCCTTCTCCTTCTCCTTCTCTTTCTTCTTCTTCTTCTTCTTCTTCTTCTTCTTCTTCTTCTTCTTCTTCTTTCTGGTTTATTTATTTAGAGACTGAAAGAGAGAGAGCAAGGGAGGGGCAGAGAGGGAGGGAGAGAGAGAGAGAATCTCAAGTAGGCCCTGCACTGTCAGTGTGGAGTTGGATACTGGGCTGAAACTCATGAACTGTGAAATCATGGCCTGAGCCAAAGTCCAGAGTTAGAAGATTAACCGACTGAGCCATCCAGGTGCCCCAGAATAATTTCTATGTTTAGGGTTAATTTTAATGATTTTTCTCTGAAATGAACTTCCTTTTCATCATATAATTTTCAATTTTCTTGATTCTTTATGATAGTTTTTAAGAATAAGATTATCAGTTTATGGGCAAATTGTATCTCAAGAATTCTTTGTGATATCTAAGTTTGCATCACATCTGAAAGTCTTCTTAAGTCTCAACTTGCAGAAGTGGTACCAATATTTTTGATTTTTGTTTTATAAGAACTTGATTCAGGGCGTCTGAGTGGCACAGTCGGTTAAGCGTCCGACTTCAGCCAGGTCACGATCTCGCGGTCTGTGAGTTCGAGCCCCGCGTCGGGCTCTGGGCTGATGGCTCGGAGCCTGGAGCCTGTTTCCAATTCTGTGTCTCCCTCTCTCTCTACCCCTCCCCCGTTCATGCTCTGTCTCTCTCTGTCCCAAAAATAAATAAAAAAACGTTGAAAAAAAATTAAAAAAAAAAGAACTTGATTCATAAGAAATATACTTTGGGGGAGCCTGGGTGTCTCAGTCGGCTAAGCATCCTACTTCAGGACAGGTCATGATCTCGCAGTTCATGGGTTCAAGCCCTGCGTAGGGCTCTATGCTGACAACTCAGAGCCTGGAGTCTTCTTCAGATTCTGTGTCTCCCTCCTCTCTGTCTGCGCCTCTCCTACTTGCTCTCTTTCTCTCTTTCTCAAAAATAAATAAACATTAAAACATTTTTAAAAAGTATACTTTGAATGTGGAAGATACTTAAGATAACAATTCATTGGAGCCAAAACATTTCTATATATTTTTTTACACTTGTCAATATTTTCATATTGAAAGGAATATTTTTTTAATACAAAAGTAAGTCTGACTATCTGTCCCTCATTCCTCCTTCCCATCCTCCGTGCCTCCTGAATTTTTTCCTTCCTTCCTTTCAGCAGGTATATGTTAATCAATTATCACATACAAGGGCATACAATAGTGCAGTTTTTCCCCTTCCTGCTAGAACCACGTATCAACAATTATGATTTTTATCCTGAGGGCTCACCACAGGTCTTATTTTCTTAATAAGCAGGAGGAATACCAGTAATTGTCAGCAAGTTTTCTAAACAATGATTCCTTGAGGCCCATGGTGCATTATCAGACTTGTCCCTAAAACCTTTCCTTTATGTCAAAATTCAGCTTGTAACTTTTTCAATCATATAAACAGGTATTATAAAGGCATGCAAATAACTATTTCTAAAAAATGACATATAAGCAAAAAAAATCTTGCTTTCAAAGTCAGTTTTCTAAGGTTTTGAGAGCCACAAGCATGGAATCCATGTTCAATGTATTGATTAAGTTTTCTCATGTCTTAGATCTGGTTCTGTTATATGATTACATGTAAATTTGGGAGGCAAAGAAAAAATCCACTTATTTTCATTTTAACTTTTAATACTAGCCTAAACTTTATCAAAATCAAATATTATAAGGTTGTTATAAAAGTCAAAAACCCCCGATGCTTTTTACCCAATGACTTGTGTAATAGATTGTATACCTGTTATTAAGTGTTGGTAGCTATCAAATACTGGACACGTAGGAATTGACAATGCAATGTTCTGTTGTATTAATTCTGTACTCTAGCTTCAGGCTAATTATAGATAAATGCATGAGAATGGATGTGATCATAAAAAAATTCTGTGGTATTTTAGAAATAGTGGAACTATTCTCTGTCAAGCAGGAAAGGCTTTTTTCTTACTATTCCTAAACCGTGTACAATCGTTAGTCTTAGTTTTGAAAATTTTCTAATTATGAACTCACACACAAGTTCAAATGTCATTTGATTATTAGATTGAAATTTGTCAATGATTATATTTTAAAGTGTATCTGAAAGTACAGAACTAGGTGACGTGTACCAGATGATTTGGGCTGCCTCTGTGCCTAACAGTTGGTCCGTGAGCCCCAATAACCTGGAAGTAGTCATTTTTAACAAGCTCACTAGTGATTCTTACAGACTCAAGAGCTTATCTACTTTGTCACTTCATCATTTTTACCTGGGAGATGTAAACAAATCAGACACATAAGCTTATCTAATGTGTGATCTATTTTTACCCTGATACCTAGATGGCAGGATGGAAAAAAGAAAGAAAAAAAAGAAACATTCTTTTTTTTATAAGGTTATTTATTTATTTTGAGTGAGAGATAGCTCAAGAACACGCACAAGCACAAGTTGGGGAGGGGCAGAGAGAGAGAGGGAGAGAGAAAATCCCAAGCAGGCTCCACGCTGCCAGCCCAGAATCCCACAGGAAACTGGAACCCACAGGTGGTGAACCTCGAGATCATAACCTGAGTCAAAATCAAGAGTCATGTGCTTAACCTATTGAGCCACTCAGGCACCCCTAAAAGAAACATTCTTAACTTATGTGAGAAATAGTTTATGTATTATTACTTCTATTATACAGATCATGACAATGTGGTCCTTAGCGGTCAAATATTTTTCTCAAATTTTAATAACCTCATAATTATTCTTTATTGGCATTCTTGTACACTGCAGATAGGAGGTAACATGGAATAATCCTTTAGAAACTAAATGGCATTTTTTAAAAATCTCAGAATATTGAACACAATTTTAATTAAGTTTATCAATCTATTTATCTTCCCAGAGAATTGAAAAATGTATGTGCACACTCATAATTAAATCAGGGTATTTTTAACTTTATTTAAAAAAAAAACTAAAAATTTGGAAATATCCTAATTTTCCACCAATAGAATGGCTAAAAATGGTGGAATACTTATGCAAACAGATTCCTACTCAGTCATAGGTAGAAACAAAATACTGATGCATGCAATTATAGGGATGAATCAAAACCACTATGCTGGTCAAAAGAAATCCTACTGTGTAAGTCAATTTACAGGAATGTCTAAATTAGGGACATCAGCTAGAGTGAAATAAATCAAAACAGTGGATTCCTCTACAGTGTGGAAAGTGTGAGAAAGCAATGGATTGTAAAGGAACATAACCAACTGACGTGACAGAAATGATCTTTATTCTGTAATCCACACAGTGGTTTCATTGCTGTATACATGCTTTCATATTCATCAATCTGTAGTACTTAAAATATGTGAATTATGGTGTATGTAAGCTAAAACCCAAATAACAAAAATGGCCTTCTTCAGACATGCTTTTTTTTTTATATGAAATTTATTGGCAAGTTGGTTTCCATACAACACCCAGCGCTAATCCCAACAGGTGCCCTCCACAATGCCCATCACCCAATTTCCCCTCCCTCCCACCCCCCATCATCCCTCAGTTTATTCTCAGTTTTTAAGAGTCTCTTATGGTTTGCCTCCTTTCCTCTCTGTAATTTTTTTCCCCTTCCCCTCCTCCATGGTCTTCTGTTAAGTTTCTCAGGATCCACATAAGAGTGAAAACATATGGTATCTGTCTTTCTCTGTATGCCTTATTTCACTTAGCATAACACTCTCCAGTTCCATCCATGTTGCTACAAAGGGCCATATTTCATTCTTTCTCATTGCCACCTAGTACTCCATTGTGTATATAAACCACAACTTCTTTATCCATTCATCAGTTGATGGACATTTCGGCTCTTTCCATAATTTGGCTATTGTTGAGAGTGCTGCTATAAACATTGGGGTACAAGTGCCCCTATGCATCAGCACTCCTGTATCTCTTGGGTAAATTCCTAGCAGTGCTATTGCTGGGTCATAGGGTAGATCTATTTTCAATTTTTTGAGGAACTTCCACACTGTTTTCCAAAGTGGCTGCACCAGTTTACATTCCCACCAGCAGTGCAAGAGGGTTCCTGTTTCTCCACATCCTCTCCAGCATCTATAGTCTCCTGATTTGTTCATTTTAGCCACTCTGGTGTGAGGTGATATCTCAGTGTGGTTTTGATTTGTATTTCCCTGATGAGGAGTGATGTTGAGCATCTTTTCATGTGCCTGTTGGCCATCCAGATGTCTTCGTTAGAGAAGTGTCTATTCATGTTTTCTGCCCATTTCTTCACTGGATTATTTGCTTTTCAGGTGTGGAGTTTGATGAGTTCTTTATACATTTTGGATACTAGCCCTTTGTCTGATATGTCATTTGCAAATATCTTTTCCCGTCGGTTGCCTTTTAGTTTTGTTGATTGTTTCCTTTGCAGTGCAGAAGTGTTTTATCTTCATGAGGTCCCAATAGTTCATTTCTGCTTTTAATTCCCTTGCCTTTGGGGATGGGTCAAGTAAGAAATTTCTGCAGCTTAGGTCAGAGAGCTCTTTTCCTGCTTTCTCCTCTAGGGTTTTGATGGTTTCCTGTCTCACATTCAGGTCCTTTATCCATTTTGAGTTTATTTTTGTGAATGGTGTGAGAAAGTGGTCTAGTTTCAATCTTCTGCATGTTGCTGTCCAGTTCTCCCAGCACCATTTGTTAAACAGACTGTCTTTTTTCCATTGGATATTTTTTCCTGCTTTGTCAAAGATTAGTTGGCCATACATTTGTGGGTCTAGTTCTGGGGTTTCTATTCTATTCCATTGGTCTATGTGTCTGTTTTTTTGCTAATACCATGCTGTCTTGATGATTATAGCTTTGTAGTAGAGGGTAAAGTCTGGATTGTAAAGACATACTTTTTCTAAGCACGGCATATTAAACATTATTGTACCCCTAATATAGGCTACTATATCTCTGTGTATTTATTTACACTTTACAAAATTGTTTTATCTTATCTACTTTTTCATTGAATTTTTGAAAATGATCAAGTTCACAAACTGCATGAAGAATATTACAGATTACAGAGTAACATAATCTTTCCAAACCTGTCTCTTGACTGTTCCATCCATTTCCAAGGCATTGATTGTTATTCATTTCTTTTGTACAGTGATATAGATAATTTTTACATATAGAAACATAGGCATATGTACCTTGTTCTTTTCCCTAAATATAGGTAGGAAAGAATTCCAATATGTGACAATTTTAAGACATATCTGTAAATACTTTAAAACTCCTTCCATCAAGAGTTAGGGTCTGTAACCAACCCCCTTCATCAAATCTGGGCTAACCTTAATGACACATTTGTAACTCATTTCTGGAGTTAGGTCAGAAAAAGTCATTCAGCATCTCTCTGGCTTAACTCCATTGGAAGTTCAGAGGGAGACTCCAAGGGGCACAGCAACTCCCTTCCCAAATTCCTGATCCCTGAAGTGTACACAAAATACAAAATTGTTATCTTAAGCGATGAAAATTCGTGGTTGTATATTAACCACTGTATTGATGTGTGTTTAAAACATTGCTATATTGTACATGTATATAATATATTAAAAATAAAGTTTTCTTTGGGGTGCCTGAGTAGCCTGGTTAAGCATCTGACTCTTGATCTGGGCTCGGGTCATGATCTCACGGTTTGTGAGATTTTCTCAGGTGACGCCTGCTATAATGGTCTATTTTGGCACTAGGCAACTAAACTCAGGATGGGGTGGGGGGGAGGTACCACTGACTGAGAAAAGTTGGATAAGATAGATGGCTTGGTCTCCTACCAAAATGAGGCTGTAAGACGGGCTCTGCATTTTCCTGAATTCTCTGGTCAGGCTTACTAGATGGTCAAGACTGGGTATTCAGTAGTAAATGGGACAATGACTTAGCTTCTTGCCCTAGCAGGGCAATAGGACAGGATCCAGGGCCTATAGAGCTCATTGGGAACCCAAAGCAGGCTAGAGTGTGCATTAAATTCCCTGGTTAGGTGAGGCCATGGTTTTACTCTGTAGATGGGGAAAACCATGGGCTGCACTCTCTGTTCAAGTGCTCACTGTTCCGCATGCAGAGGTGTTGAATGAGCTGTACAGTTTTTCACGTGCTCCGATTAGGTTCCCTGGTAAGATAGGCTGAAGTTTGTATTCACAGATGAGTGGGGCTATGAATTAGATTACCTGCCCAGGAGCAGTGGGAGAAACAGGTCTATAGGCAGTAAAGCTCTTTGTTGTCCTAACTCAAGCTGACCCACACCCCAAGCTCCTGACTGTATAGGGCTACCAGCTTTTCTCTGTAAACTAAGAGCCCTTCCCACTTCCTATGGGCACAATGGCTTCCAGGAGTTGTCTTCTTCTGATCAGATGGATCTCAGGACACTCTCCACAGCTGGTGGGATAATGTCCCTTGCTGGTGGAGAGGGAGAGGTTAATCCAGACTGCTCTCAATTTTCTGAGCAGACTTTCTGACTGGGAGGGGCTGGGAGCCACCTTCAGCCTTGGCAATGAACCAATGCCCCTCCTTGTACATAGCACAGGAACACTCCACTCCCAATACTGGCTTTGGTTTTCAGGCAATCAGATCTGCTTGCCTGTCACTCAGTCTGAGTGCCACTGGGCTGCACTGCCTCCAGGAGTTGTCTCCAGTCCTTCTGGTCAGATGGGGTTGGAAGACACTTTCCATAGGAAGCGGGGCTGTGATTCAGCTTCTTACCTGGGTGTGGCCAAACCAACTCTAGGGCTGGCAAAACTCCTTCTTTGAGGTTCTAAATAGGGCAGATAGATTTGCCCTCCACCCTATTCCCAGATTAGAGTGCATCCCAACTTGGTTCTGCAGATGAACAAAACCACTGGTTGGGATCACTGCTTGAGCATTCCAGATATAAACCAAATCCGCCAAGATCTGTGTGCTGGTTGTGTCAAGTCCTGTCCCCCTTCTCCATCACAGTCAGATTCCTAATGGTTGAGCCCTAGAGATTTCCCTACAACCCTTATGGTATGAGATAAGAGTAGGGTCTCCCACAAAGAGAGGGGAAGAGACTCTGGAGATCTCTCAGCATGGTGCTATGTTGTCCCTGGGTGAAGGGCAATGAGGTCAACACATAGCAGCTTCTCTTACCCTTCAAATGAAGTCTGTCTTGGTTTCTGTGGTGTGGGGTGCACTTAACCTCATCCATGTGTTCTAGAATTCTCTCAGTGGTGTCTTATTCTTAAGTAATTGTTAGTTGTTCTTGTGAGGGAAACTAACGTCAAGAACAACCTATATTGCCATATTAGTGATATCACTTCCCTGCTGATATTTTTATTGACATCACCTTAAATGTAAGAATGTTCTAAGAGAGAATAAAATATTGTATATTTTGAATGTCTACCAAATGACTTTCCATTTATTCAAGTGTCCTTTTATGTTCTTTAACAATGTCTTTAGGTAGATTTGTAGATTCATTTTGTACTTATTATTTGATATATAATACTTCTATTGCTTTGAAATAAATTCTTCTATCATGGCTGTTGTGTATATGAGTATAGTGACTATATTATTTTTGTATTATCATTTCATAATTCTCTTCTTTAGTAACATATATTTGTTTAGCCCTTCCAGTTTTAAGAATACAGTCATGTCTTCTGCAGAATTAAAAAAATCTCCTTACTCATGTTTCATATTTCTCATCTTTCCTCTGTTCTAAATATATTGGCTACTAATTTCAAAGACATGTTATTAATTGGCTCATAGTGCACATTCTTGTCTTGATCTGACTATAGTGGGTGTAATACTTGTGCTTACTCACTAAAACAATTTTGGCTTTAGGGGATGAATAGATAATGTTTTGTTTTGTTTTGTTTTGTTTTGTTTTGTTTTTTAACTAGTGAGAATGTATTCATATATTCTTAGTTTATTGAAGGTGCATGTGTGTGTGTGTGTGTGTGTGTGTGTGTGTATGTATGCATTCAAGAGTGTTGACTTGACTTATTATTCTTCCCTCCAAATCAAGAATTTTTCTAATTATATATTCAAAAGAGCATCTTTGTAGTCTCCCCATCTGTTCCAATCCTGAAGACCATGAAATCAATTAGTCTTCTCCACAATTCTCTGTTGATCAAATCACTCTGATTACTTAATCTGTACCTGTAGCCTGGTTATGGTAATTTCATCCACCTTTTATTCTACTGGGCTCTCTGAAAGTTGAGTGCTACCAACTGGCTCCTACCACTCAGAATGCTCATTATTTCCACCAAAAGCAGGGAACCCAATTCCCTTACAACATCTCCCATAATCAGCCCTTGCCTGCAAAGAGCAAAAATAAACCCAAAGATTTTCAGAGATGATGGTGCCCTTCCCTCTTCCACTCCCCCAATGCATTTTTTAGTTTCTTCAACATTTCTACAAGTTGAAGGAAAAATATTTCATACCTTGCTATAGAATATAGTTGAACAGGATATTCTTGAGCATAAATTGGACCCTCATGGTTTATCTAACTTCAATTAACCAGCCTAGAGACTATTAATGTCACTCACAATTTTTTAAGCCAACACATTGTCTCATTTCATTACGCCAAGATTTGCTGCTTCTTTGTTAGCTTAATAATCTTAACATCAATTCCCTACATGATCCCAGTATCCTGCCACCACAAATTGGTAGAGCTCTGCAACTCTTTCAAAATATAGACATCTTTTTCTGGACTAGGTCCTTTGTTCTCATCTGAAAGATGATTAGGTACTAAGGGCGACTGACATCCCTTTGTGAGACAAGTGTCTCAGTTAATGCCATTAGAATTTATTTATGCAGAGGAAAACTCAGATTTGAGATAGGGCATGCTTTTCTCACTAAGCAGTATTCAGGGATAATTAAGGATTCTCAGCCCCATCTATGTCCACCAGAGTGTCTTAATTCCATTATTCAAAGACTCAATACCCCTCAGATATATGACCATCTCAATTCCTAAATCCCAGTTTTAAGATGGTAAACTCCAAAATCATTGATGATTGAATAGGAAAAGATGGAATGGTCAAATAGGTATGAAGGATATATTTACTAGGGTGTGGTATTATTTAGGGGAATCAATAAGAGTAGGCAAGGAAACCCAGGGCTTGCAAGAACACTTCTGTGCCTAAAGGGAGAGGGAACCTTGTAGAAGTGGGCTTTCTGACAAAAGCTGCAAGCTTCAGTAGATTCAAGTAGTCTATTAGGAAGAAGGCAGGGATAATAAATGCCCAACCTCTCTCTTGCCCTTCCATTACAGACCTCACTGCCTCCCATTAGCCAAACCTTATCACAGAAGGCAAAACTGTCCTGTTGATGCAGAACAAAAGTGTCATCCTGTCTAGAAACAAAGGAGGTGAGAAAAGGGATGTGGAGGAAGGGAGGATAGGATATGTGGCTCAGTGACACTTACCTGGCATCTGTTGCCTCCTGCATAATGGGTCCAGAGAAGATCTTGCAATTAACTGGTATATACACATTTATTTTGCTACAAATAAAAAAAAAAATAGTTTTTTTTTTGTTTTTTTTTGTTTTTTTTTTTTTTTTGCTCATGGTATGCCACTCATCTTTAATTACAGTATAATGACTGTTTCATACGAATCGTTGGATAGGTTTTGTTCTGTGTCTTAGTTCTAGTTTCTTCTGCATGCCCCATGATCTAACGTCATGACTTTTGGGAGCTATAATCCCTTTTGGGAGAGGGTCTGGATTTTGGCTGGTCTTGAAATTTGCTTCTCATTTTTTGTGTGAATATGAAATGGAAAGAAAAATGCTGATTTTATACCACTATATTCATGCCAGAAGTACTCTCACTAAATAAATGTTTTCATAAAGCTTCCTTTACTTAATGTGAGGACTATAATATACCATATCAAATAGGTCAATATTCCTTCAATTAACCATGTGCCAAATTAAACTATCAATAAATAAAAAGGAGAGAAAAATAAAAATTCATATAAATTGGCAACAAGAAACTCTTTCAATATTATAAATTTATATTTAATGATCTACTTACATGCTAATTTCCCACATCAAATTGTGTATTCTTCAAGAACCCCAACACCTAGGTGATCTAAAGTCCTCTGAAGTGTTTAAATATTATATACAAATTTAATAATATTTCAACTTAGAATTCAAGGCTAAATCAAATTTGGAATTATTTAAGTTGAAATTGAAATTATTTTGAATTGTAAGATTTTTTTTTACTTCAAGAAACTAAATTTTGCTAAACATTACAGGTATTTTAAATATCAACTATTTCAAAAATATTAATACTATGGGTATTATTTACTTAAACTTTTCCTTTTCTAAATGTTTATCTATTTTGAGAGAAAGAGAGAGAGAGAGAAAGAGAGAGACCACTTGTACCTGCACAGGAGGGGGCAGAGAGGGAGAAAGAATTCCAAGAAGCCTCCGTACTATGAGTGCAGAGCCTGACGTGGGGCTTGATTTCACGACCATGAGATCACGACTGTGGGATCGTGTCCTGAAATGAAATCAAGAGTCAGACACTTAACTAAGCAACCCAGACACCCTTGTTTACTTAAACTTTTCTAAATTTAGTTCTAAATTTCCTTGTAATTATAAGTTGATTATCTACTAAAAAAAAGCAATTACACTCTTTAGAACCACCAAGGTTACCATTTATGTTTACCCAGCTCTCAAGACCAGCATAGGAATAATGATTGGTTTGTTGTCTGTTACAGTGATGGGCACAAAGAACCCATATAATAGTCATTTGTCAATGACTCTGTAAGCTAAAGAAGATGATTACATCATCCTTCTCCCTGTATTATACTTAGTGATATTAGCAGCCTTTCGAATGATTAAAATATTGTATTTTTCGTGGCGTCTGGGTGGCTCAGTCGGTTGAGCAACTGACTTCAGCTCAGGTCATGATCTCACAGTTTGTGAGATCGAGCCCTGCGTCAGGCTCTGTGCTGACAGCTCAGAGCCTGGAGCTTGCTTCTGATTCTGTCTCCCTCTCTCTCTGCCCCTCCCCCACTCATGCTCTGTCTCTGTCTCAGAAATAACTAAACATAGGGGCGCCTGGGTGGCGCAGTCGGTTAAGCGTCCGACTTCAGCTCAGGTCATGATCTCGAGGTCCATGAGTTGGAGCCCTGCGTTGGGCTCTGGGCTGATGGCTCGGAGCCTGGAGCCTGTTTCCGATTCTGTGTCTCCCTCTCTCTCTGCCCCTCCCCCGTTCATGCTCTGTCTCTCTCTGTCTCAAAAATAAATAAAATAAAAAAACGTTAAAAAAATTAAAAAAAAATAAAAAAAGAAATAACTAAACATAAAAAAATTAAAAAAAATTTAAAAATTATTTATTTTTCTACTTTTGGTTATTAAAAAGTATAAACATATTCTCTCATTAGATATTGATATCAAACTCATTGTTTTCTATCTTTTAAAGTTTTATCTGATAATGGAATCACAATTTCTAAAGGCATCATAATGACAGTACTTTGTTGGTATTTTTTGTTGTTTTCCTTTGCCCAATTCCAGAACCAGGGTGAGTCATTTCATTAGCTTAGGACATCTTTATTATAACCAAGAAAAGATATGTAAAATTACCTTATTTACAGGAAAAGTTTAATATTCATTTAAGATTTTTTTCAATCTATGACATATGGACCATTTGTCATATCTAATAACCAATCCCAGATTACTAACATTTTAGTTCACCTTTACAGGATCACACAGTTTAACTTCAAACAATATTTTACAATGGAGATATGCTCCATACCTGTAGCAAGATTTATTCCAATGAAGTAACTCGCATGTATTTTTAAAGGTTGTCTTCTGGTGTTAGTAAAATATGTTCTTAGATACTTTAGCTAGATGCTACATTAGTCATTCCTATTACAATCAGTCCTCTATTCATATGCTCTCTCACTCTTTATCACACTAAAGAAAGTATCCTATGTTTTATAATGATGAATATTTCAGTGATAAGGATTTTTTTTAGCAATGTCATTGAAAAGATGAATAAGTCTAGCTTACTTAAACCCTGGCATGAATTAGAAAATCCAAGCAAAATGATATATTTTTTAAAGCTTTCAAGTAGAAATGTAAATGACTGTATCTAAAATTAGTAACATATTTAGAACTTTTACCCTTTCTCAATTCTGGAGCATATGCTGTTTTAAAGGCTTTTTTATTCCTCCAAATGTTATTCTTATTTACTTATTTGCTTCTTTATTAGTTTATCTTTATTTTTTAATTGAGAAAAGGATGCTCATATCCAGTATGATTTTTATTTCTTCTGCTATCTGGTCAATAAATAATAATAATAATAATAATAATAATAATAATAATAAAATAGAATACCAACAATTATCTACTTGAAGGTAAACTGCACAATCTCAAAATGAGTTGATGTAATAGAGGTAGAACCTGATTAGGCATTGTATTCATGACTTGGCTTGGCAATTTCTATTTTGTTTGTCTGTGTGTGTTCTGACCTAGAGAAATATTTACTTTTTATTTCCTAGCTTTCCTAACCATCACTTTTAATCATACAATAAGCTAGACTGTAGATTATTCAACACCACTCACACTTTTAAAATCAAAAGAAAAATACTTAAATAAAGAGAAGAATAATTCAGATAATACTATGCAAACTACCTTTTGGAGGACATTGCCTCATTGTCTTCTTATATATGGAAAAAATACATCTCCATATGTATTCACTCAGTAAATGAAGCAACGGGCATTCTGTGGTAATTAATGGCATCTATCATGGAAATACATTCGGCAGAGTGTTCAGCAAAGAGCAGTAACCCACTACAAATGTGTTGAACGAGTGAAGGAACACCAGAAGGAAAAACAAATGCTAGTTCTAAACTGTGGAATACAGCATAATGGCCATTGAAATAGATTAAGCTATCATTAAAAGAGACATATGGCTTTCTTTTAAACTCACAATAATGGAGACTGGGTAATGCCAGAAATATCGTATCAGGAAAATCACAAATACTAAAATAAGTCATGTGGATGCATCTTATGTTTATCATAATTTTGTAACCTAAAATTATATTTACTTGCAATGTAATTACTTTGTAAAAATCAAACAAGGTAGCATTTCTGGTAAGAAGCATGTTGGGTCTGCAGGCATATTTGAAACAGAGAATGTATTTTATCATCTGACATAGAAAGTGTTGATAACAGCTATCATTTAAGTGGTTACTTGATGCCAAGCAGTGTGACAAGTGCCTACGTGTATATTAATTAGTCAGAATAGGCTACTTGCCATAAAAAATATGTAAAACTATCTGGCTTAACATCATAAATGTTATGGCTCATTCACATCATAGTAGAATAATTTTGAGAGGGAGATGGCAGGGAGGAAGATTCTGTTTCACATTACATTTAGAGACCCAAATTCCTTCCACCTTGTGGTATTTCATCATCTTCAACATGTAACATCCAAGTTTGCCAATGCTGAGAAAAGAAGAAAGCGGAGAGAACATACTCTCTCCTAAGTACCCGGGCTCAGGGGTGATACACCTCATTCATGTCATCTTCAATGGTAAAAACTAATGATCTACAGGCAAAGAATCAAATAATCATATTTTAAAAATTTGTCCAAGAAAAGACAGTATGTTTGGTGAGTATCTGATTTCTGCCACACATGTGAGTGATCTCATGTAATATCATTTAAATTTTACAGTCAATGTTATGCACAAATAGATTTCCCCCCAAAGCCTGAAAAACATAACCAAAGGTTATGATACTTGTAAGTCTATGATAGAATTAGACTTTGTAAGCATAAGTTAGCCAAAGAGTAAAACATCTAATAACAGAAAACCTAACTAGTCAGTTCAAAACAACTGTGAAAAAAAAAAATTAACAAAGGTTTGAGTTGGTCTGGTGATTTGTTTCACAAAAGAGGTTTATGAAATTTTATTAGGAATCATCACTTCCTAGTATTTAACCTAGCCAATTGGAAAGGACTGTCTAGACATTTCCAAAATGTATCAATGCAATATAACAATATCTCAACAGCTCTTAATTTGCATAGATTCAATGCCTTCAATTTATAACAAATATTTTTAATTTTTTTTTACTATGCTGCAAGTTAATTAACAAATCATCTAACTGCATAATGTGTGTATTTTTTTAATTAATACAAGGATATAACGAAAAGGGGAAATTTACAATGTAATGTATAATAAAATACTTATACAACTCAACATGCAAAATCTTAGCACAACTATAATTAAAGCACAGTGGAATTATTAGATGCTTGTATCGCATATAAAAAAGTTTGGATATAAAAAATGTGATTTTGGGGGGCGCCTGGGTGGCTCAGTCGGTTGGGAGGCCAACTGCAGCTCAGGTCATGATCTCACGGTCTGTGAGTTCGAGCCCCGCGTCGTGGTCTGTGCTGATGGCTCAGAGCCTGGAGCCTGCTTCAGACTCTGTGTCTCCCTCTCTCTCTGCCCCTTCCCTGCTTGCTCTCTGTCTTTCTCTCTCAAAAATAAACGTTAAAAAATTTAAAATGTAATTTTCCATTTAAATAAATATTGCAACACATTATCTTTTATTTAGGCATAAATGCTGAAAAAGTATTTTGTATAGCAACAAAAGCAGCATTGCTATTGCTATTACTACTGTGATGGCTGTTTTTGTGTATCACTTGGCTGGCACACAATGTGCCCAGATATTTGGTCAAACATAATTCTGCTGGTTTCTGTGAAAGTGTTTTCAGAAGAGATTAACATTTAAACTCTGGATATTAAGTAAAGCAAACTGCCCTCCATAATGGGAGTGAGTCTTATTTAGTCAGTTGAAAGCCAGAATAGAACAAAAAGAGTGACTTCTTCAAAGCAAGGGAGAATTTTCCACTAGACTGACCTTGGACTTCTGCAACACTGGCTCTTCTTGGCTCTACAGTAAGTAGACTTTGGTCTCAAGATGGAACATCACCTCTACTGGATCTTTAGTCAGTCAGCCTACACTACAGGTTTGGACCTGTCAGTTTCCGTAATCATTTAAGCCAATTTAATCTAATAAATCTTACTGTATATATGTTTTTACACAGCCCATGGTTCAGTTCTCTAGAGAACCTACATAATTGGTGATATATTTTTCATGATTTTGAACTAGTCATGAAAACCTAGATCAAAATAAAATTATTGCCTCAGTTTATCACTGACAAATTTGGAGTGCACTGATGTGACACAACAACATTTGTATCATTCAAAAGGAAAATGGAAATTATTGTCTTAGATAATGTAATAAGATTTTAAGCTACAGGAATAACTATAGAGAGCAGAAATTAATGTAGTCCAAGGGACAAACATTTATTTTAGTGAGACTTTTCTGTACATTGAGTTATATACAGCTTGTGTGCTTAGGTGGCTCAGTCGGTTAAGCGTAGGACTTTGGCTCAGGTCATGATCTCATGGTTCATGAGCTCGAGCCTGGCGATGGGCTTTTTGCTGACAGCTTGGAGCCTGGAGCCTGTGTCAGATTCTGTGTCTCCCTCTCTCTCTCTGCCCCTTTCTTACTTGTGTGTGGCTCGGGTGTGCGCACATGCTTTCTCTCTCTCAAGTTGAAAGAAAAAGAAAGAAAAGAAAGAAAGGAAGAGAAAGAGGAAAGAAAGGAAGAAAGGAAGAAAGAAAGAAAGAAGAAAGAAAGGCATTCAGCTTGCCTAGGTTTTGCCCTATGTCATTCTAGGTGCCCAGTTCAGCCTCTTCACTGTTTTATACATGCATGCGCGCGTACACACACACACACACACACACACACACACACACGTACACACACACACACACCTACACACACACTCTGGGAAGGTTCATAAGAGAACTGAACAGAAGTATTATCCACAAGTAATACTCTTTGAGAGCACTGCTTTTTCCTCACATATTTTCCTAAAGGAAACTGCAGGACCCACAGTTTGAATACCCGCTCTGCAACTTAAAAGTAATAATGATATTAAAATGCTAATACTACTAATAGAAAAAGATTCTGCTACTGATTTCATAACTTTAGGTAACTCTCTGGAATTGCATTTTCTCACATTTCATTATGGGTATATGCCCACTAAAAATAAGACCAGAAGGGTTTCAATTACCTGATGATAAAGTCTTGGTGAACTCTTGAGCCGGTCAGGTAACTTTACTCATATATCTTATTTGTAAACATCATCACCCTATGCAGTACTATAAGTAATATATCTCAAATGTAAATAAATTCTACACCAGCCATTTTGGGAATTATGAATCTATAAAAATATAATCCCTATTGATTATATTGGAAATTCAGAACTCTCTTATGCATAAAGCCACTGAGTTGAGAGGTGATATCCTCTAACATCTTTTTGGTTCAGGTTTATTATAAAAGTTTGGAAATCTTTAAACTTCATTTGTAGTGATAACACTAATGAAGATAGATAAAAAGAAAACATATATTTATTATAAACCTTTCACCCCCTGTGTACAGTTTTTAGTTCAACTGGACTTGTTATTTAGGAACACAATCTTTTTATGGATTGTAATTTGCTAACCTTGATATTACTTGATGGCCAGAATTTAAGGCACTTTGAGAAATTCTAACAGAATTTGTAAGTTACTGTTTCATCTTTTGCTTCAGAAAGTGTTAACAATTTTGGAATGTTTAGGACAAGTGAAAATCAATTTTTTTCATACCTGAGAGTAAAAGCTATTCACCCCATGATATTCAGTACTTCCAATCATTCTTAAGTGTATGGTAAAGAAAAGCACTTATAACACATTGATCAACTGATGGAAAGAGCTAAAATGGGAGAAATGTTGCTGATTTCACATCAACTAAGACTCAGCAAGGATTTTGTTCCACTTTCCTTTCAGATACGTTTGATATGTAGCAAAGCAATGCATGTTTATTACTGCGTATTTATAATGTTTTAAAGATATTAAAGTAGTATATTTAGGTGTTGTATGAAAAAATAAAGAAAAATAATCAGCTATATTTAAATATGATAGCATAAATATTAGATGTTATAAAGATATATCACTGATATTAAGAATCTATTTCTCACCAGCATGGGGACTATAAAGAATTTTTTTTTCTTGACATTAACACTGTTTTTTACTATCCATGCAAGAGTCATCTAAGATCAAAATCTCAAAATATAACCAGTTAATAGGTATTTTCCTTCAGCATCTCAGAAAGCTGCTAGCCACTTCACTACAATGAAATATTAGTAAAACTATTGTTTTCAATGACCAAATGATTTTTTTTCAATTTCTTCAATGTTTATTTCTTTTGAGAGAGACTGAGAAAGTGAGAGATGACAGATGGTGCATGAGCAGGGGAGGGGCAGAGAGAGAGAGAGAGAGAGAGAGAGAGAGGGAGAGACAAAATCTGAAGCAGGCTCCAGGCTCTGAGCTGTCAGCACAGAGCCCGACATGAGGCTCTAACTCATGAACCATGAGATCATGACCTGAACCCAATTTGGATGGTTAACTGACTGAGCGACTGGCACCCCGAAGATCAAATGAGATTTGATCAGAGAACTTTATTAATTCAATGACAGATATGAAGGCTAATATGTAATATTATTCTTTCTTATTTTAAGTGAATTAAAGAAGGGTGAGTTTGGTCTCAAAAAGTCATCATCTTAGAATTTTACACTATTTCCAAAAATAATGTTTATAAATATTTCTCTCTAAGCCTTCTAGCTCTACAGTAAAAATCTTACATACTGAGGTGTTCTTTCTGGTATTTTGATTATAGAAAGAAGGAAAAAAAAAAGGAGAAGCAAGTTCCCTTATCTATTCATGTATCCATATCATTAGCATTGCTCTTAAAAATAAACAATTTAATGATATTTAAAGTTTTGTGTAATCTTTTTTTCTGTTATAAACCATCTTTATTTTTGATTGACAGTTTCTCCTTAATGTTTTTGTTAAGGCATAATTGATACACAACATTATGTTAGTTTCAGGTGTACAACATGCTGAGCCAACATTTGTGTTTACTGTGAAATGACGACTACAATAAGTCTAGTTAGGATCTGTCACCATACAAAATAACAGATTTTTTTTCTTTGATGAAAACTTTTAAGATCAAAAAGTTTCATGCAACTTTGATGTTATAGGAAAATGTCAATGAGTGGAAGCCAGTGTCACTCATATAACATTGGACATAAATTCACACTATAAATCTGCTTTACCATGATTCTGAGCTACTGTTTTGGAAGTCTATTCATGGTAAACCATTAGCTTTAATAAAGTTGATTATGGTAGATCCAATTGTAGTTTGCACTTAAGGCAGAAAGTACCTGTTTTAACCAAAGGAGCTTAATATTTGACTGCTAAAGCCTATGAGAGAAATATTCTAAGGAATATTCAAAACCAAAGCAAAACCAAATAAAGACGGAGTCACAGAGATGTAGACAGACTGTGACACAGACCTAAATTCATGGGGCAAATCATCGGTAAACATGTCAGACAATATTTTGTAGATCAGTGGATAAAATGTAAGTAAGTGCAATCCCTATAATAGGAAAGGGGTAATCAATATAGGTGGCATGGGACAAGATGGGTTTGAAGTTCACTGAAGAGGATACAGATATGATTCAATAAAGAAGTTCCTGATAGTTCTCTGGATACGGTTTATCATCAATTGCTTTTTTTTTTTTTTTTTTCAAAGAGACAGAATCTGTCAGCCCAGAGCCTAATGTGAGTCTTGATCTCAGGAACCATGATATCATGACCTGAGCCCAAACTGAGAGTTGGATACTTAACGGACTAAGCCACCCAGGCACCAGTATCATCAATTTCTTAATGAAGAAGAACCAGCCTCTCATGTCAGAATACCCTGAGCACTTTAAAATTTTTCCATTTAAACATTCCAGTATATAAGTGTTTATTTCATGGCTTTCCATAGTCATTTCCAGCCATATTCTATATTTTAATTTTTAAATGTTTATTTATGTTTTAAAGAGAGCAAGTGGGGGAGGGGCAGAGAGGGAGGGAGAGAGAATACCAAGCAGGCTCTGTGCTGGCAGCACAGAGACCAACGTGGGGCTCTATCTCACCAACTGGGAGATCATGACCTGAGCCGAAAACAAAAGTCAGATGCTTAACTGACTGAGCCATCCAGGCGCCCTTCCAACCATTTTTATAAATCAATTGCAAATGTTAAAAACAACAGGCCCCAAATGCTAAGCCCCATTTTAACAAAGTGAGACTTAATTACTGTTTTAGGTCTTCCAGAATGTAACCTTATACCAGTCAATCAGGATTCTCCTGATCATCAATAGGTTATCTGCCTGATAGACCCCTGTTTTCCCCTAAAAGAAGGTAAATTTATAACCAACCTGCTTTTGCCTACTATAATCCCTTGATCCTGCTCCCTTCTGCCTATAAAGTCTCATTTTGTTAAACCCCTCATGGTTTCTTTGTCTGGTACATTGGATGGTGCCCAATTTGAATTGGCTTTTGTTAAAATAGACTCTAAAATTTTTAATGTTCCTCAGTTTATTTTTTAACACAAGGAAATTTTTCCCTTTAAATATTTGTTAGAAATGGATTCCTGCAATCTGAGGACCATTCTATTAGTCACAACACCAGTCTCAATCTGGTTAAAACTACAGATGCCTTAGCAAGTTTAGGCACAGGAAGATTTATTTCTGATATTTGACAAACACATAGTTATATTAATCATTATTAACTCCTGTCGGGCAAAAATCACATGAATTAACCTGCATATAGTCCAACTTGCCAAAGATTTTCTCAAAAACCAGCAAGTTGAGTATACAAAAATCTCTCTATTTTCATTAGATATATCACCTTTTAAAGTATGCATGTAGGGGCGCCTGGGTGGCGCAGTCAGTTAAGTGTCCGACTTCAGCCAGGTCACGATCTCGCGGTCCAGGAGTTCGAGCCCGGCGTCGGGCTCTGTGCTGATGATGGCTCAGAGCCTGGAGCTTGTTTCCGATTCTGTGTCTCCCTCTCTCTCTGCCCCTCCCCCGTTCATGCTCTGTCTCTCTCTGTCCCAAAAATAAATAAACGTTGAAAAAAAAATTTAAAAAAAAATAAAGTATTCATGTATACTTTAGAACTGACTTTCAGAACAGTTATACGTGAAGTGTTTCATTGAGGAAATGTGACAGCTATGTCCTTTCAGAGACCAAGGGTACAGCAATTTCCATTTTGTCAAATATGCTAAGTTTTTCACAAATTGCCTTACATTATTCATTGATGTATCCTTCATCTATCAAGGAGTTATTGAGCACCTGATGTATGTTAAATACTGTATTAGGTTGTATAAAAGTCATCAGTTGTCATATGTCACACCATATCATATACCAAAAGTATATAGTAGTGGCAGAGGAAAACTGCCTGGTTAAGATGGTTGAAAGAAGGTACTTTGTTCAGCACTGCCAGAAAGCAGACAGAATTAGCGATTGCAAGAAGAAATTCAACAGAGAATAAATCGAAATGAGAATGAACTAATTAAGCCCTATCCCTAATACGTGCCCAGATTCCAGAACTCCTTCTTGGTACCATGCCTCAGAGAATAGAACAATTTTGAACAAGAAACATAGGCAGAAGAAGGAATAGGTATGTGATTTAGGTTCCCTCTGAAAATATTCAGCGGGACTATCATAACGGTGCCCTTTGGGTTTTGGGGGCACTGTTACAACATTCACACTACCTAGAAGCAAAGAAAATGCCATCTGTCATTTCTTTTTAAAAGCCCAGAATCCCATTCTCCATAAAAATCAAAATTAATTTTCTATACTTACAACGAAATGACATAGTTGCTTGAACACAGAATCAATAATATGGGAATAGTGCAGAATATTGGAATATTGCAGAGCCTGAATTCAGTGTGTGTGTGAGTGTGTGTGGCAGGAGCGGTATGATCATTCTCATGTCGGATTATACCCCCTAACTTTTAAGACTTCTACTCCTACCTTCCAGTTTGCAGCTTTTAAGAAACAAGGGGACAGGAGGAGAAAGAAAGAGGGGAAAAGGTAAACAGGTGACAGAAACAAAAGCACTGAGAATATGGTGGCAAATAATGAAAGATAGATCTCTTGCCCCATCGAAAGTGGAGGTCAAGCCTAAAATAAAAAAAAATAAAAAATAAAAAAAAAGCTTTAAAGTGATCAAAATACTATTAGATTAAGCTGCGTATCTTTTAATATTTGATACTTTCATACAAAGCACAATATTTATAACTAAAACATTTGTGCAAATAATATAACATTTATAGCTTGTAGCATTATGCAGTGGCAATAGTGGGGCTGTGGCTAAGAATAGGGCTTCCAAACAGGGCTGTCTGGGGATTAAATTCCAGTTCTGAGTAACCTTGTGCAAATCTTTGTCTTTATTGGTTTCCTTAGCTCTAACTGGAGACTCATAAAAGAACTACATCACTGGAGAATCATAGAAGGACTACATCATAGGGCTGTTATAAAAATTTACACATGTCAATTTGTATAAGTTGCTTATAAGAAATCATGATAAATAATTAGCATTTAATAAACATGAGCCATGTTATCCATAACACCTCTTTAGGCACTATGCTCAGTGACACCTTTAAATAAATACAGTGAAAAGTTAAAGATCATCAGTAGCATATTTTGACTTAAAATAGGAATAAAAAATACTTTAGAAGACAATGGAAAGAGTCCCATATTTTGAAGCATTATAACTCCAATTTGCTTCAAAATGTTTTAAAGTTGACATATTGTATTAGAGGGAAAATTATATTTGGTTATATGCAAATCTCTTACCTACAAGAGTTTATGATTAAAGTTGATTGATTCATTTCCCTATAAAGGATCAAATAAAAAATAAGTGGGAGACTATTAATTTCCCACCCTTGAATCCGCAATTGTGTCCTTAATGTTTCAGTAAGATTAAAAAGTGAAAAGCAAAGTTGCAAGAAGAGACTTTTTAAAAATCTCAACTTTCCAACTAATGTGAGATCAAAAAGTTTTTATTATTTGGTGCTGAGAGTAAATATAACAAGGCTATCATTGAATTTTAAGGATCAAAAAAGGCAAAGATGTAAGAGGTCATCGGTTTTTCCTTTCTATAAATTTCTTTCCATCAGATTTTTCCCATCCATTTTCAGACATCCCACCCAGCATTTCTAAAATTTCCCAGGGGAAATAATATGGACTTAAATTACAGGCATACAACAGTTCTCATATCTAGTAACTTTGTGGAGAGCACAGTAGAGAGGGTGATATGATACCATAAAATGCCTTGGGATAAAGAAAATGGAAAAATGAGTTCAGATTTCCTTTTTTAACCATTAACATTCTAGATAAGAATCACACAAGCTGATGAAAGTTACAGTCATGCATCATGAATTCATCTACAATTGCCCCTTCCTTAACTACATTACTTTTGAGGCCCCAGTAAAATACAGCAGGATTGCTGGTGTTTTAGAACAACTTCCCGTCACAGATTTCCATTTGAAAGGGGTCTATGTCATGTTTCAAGGAAGAATTGCTCATCTGTATGTTAAAACCCATTCAGACCTCATGCAATGATTGTGTCCTAAACAGTATTCCTGGAAAGATCAAAGGAACAGCATTTCACAGTATCAATATACTTGCTCTCCTCATGTTTTTCTATGCACTGGAGCTGACATGCACAGGGATATCTGAGAACTACCTCTGCAGATTTAAAATTCAGTGGCCAACAATCTCGAAGATGAGGAATCAATTTCATTATTCTTTTTAATTCTCTAGTACATTCCAAACAACAATTCCCTGACCTTACAAATATTGTCGCAAACAAAGTTGTTCAGTCAAGCTGCACAATGCAATTCCTTTGCTCTCCCCCTCATCTATCAATGCCGGCATTAATTTATTCATTGCATTTATACTTCTTGGAACTCTAATTTGTCTGGACCTTTTTGTTACTCTTGTGCTAAAAAATGAATAGAGAATACTCAGTGCATATTTATGCAGGATTTTAAAATAGCATGTTTTGATTTATAACTAAGGCCGCAGAAAGCATCTTTTAAAATGAAAAGATAAAGCAGTCTTTTCAATATTTGGACTATTTGAATGAATGGCTATATTGAGCTTGCTGTTAAAATTGTTTCTTATTATGGCTGATAAAAATGGGCCGGAAACCACTTCTTTCCCTAATTCACAAGATTGTTGTAAAAATCAAAAGTTGTAATGTATGTAAAAAGCACTTTGAAAATCATAAAACACTGCATGCAGGGAAGGCACAGCCATTACTATTAATAAATGTATGATCTACTTCTAGGAATAGCCAATGAAAACAGGAGAAAGCAAGTGCTAGAATTAAATGCAATGAGCATACATCTACCTTCCAGAGTGAGCAATATGAACATTGCAGCCCGTCCTATAGTAGGAAGAAAATTTCTCTCTGTTGATAGCACCTTATCATGCATCCCATTGCCAGTACTATAGTGAGCACCGTGTATGTGTGCATTCACTTTCTTCCCATTTGGCTTATTCTGTAAGACATTATTTTAGATAACTTGGTGAATATAAAGATATCTGAGATACAGCCAAGTTATCAAGGTGCTAAAATATATGAAAACTTGATAAGTCACATACACAAATAACATAACGCTGGAAAACAAATTTTTGTTCGTTAGTTTTTGTTTGTATTGTTTCTTGGAGAAGGAGAAGCTCCAGCTGAACCCGGAAAAAAAGGACAAGCTTTTTCAAGGGAAGTGAGGGATGCAGAGGGCACCTAGAGGCAGGAATTTGCAGGTCTTTTTCAAGAATTAGCAAAGTCTGTTTTCTGGGAGCAAAGGTGTTACAATAGAAGTCTGGAAACGCAGGTAGGCAGCAAAAGTGGTACAAAGGAAATCCAAAAACCCCTATGTGAACAGGTTCCAGAGGCCAGCAAGCAAACAAATGTGTCAGTATGCTTTACTGAAGGTCTTTCTATGAGACTATCCTTCCCTTCCTAGAAATCGCTAAAGACTTCTTAAAGCAGGTTATAAAATGTAGGACAACAAGTATGTCCTTGATTTTCCATAAACCCCTGCATCAAGTCACTTCAATTTTAGAACAATAAACCTATAAAATACATTTTTTTAATTTGTTTTCAATATATGAAGTTTATTGTCAAATTGGTTTCCATGCAACAGCCAGTGCTCATCCCAAAAGGTGCCCTCCTCAATACCCATCACCCACCCTCCCCTCCCTCCCACCCCCCATCAACCTAAAATACGTTTTTTAACATAAGATGAACTTTTAAAGCAAGATCAAAAACATAGTAGTTATGATGTAAAAGATAGATGTGTATGTAATGATATAGTTCTTAATTGAGTAAGATATTTTCTGACATACCTTTAATGTCCTTTTTTTTTAATTTTAAAAATTAAGCCAATGAAAACCAGAGAAAATATTTGCAGCATATAAGACAAATCATACATTATATGTACTATGCACACTATTTCTATAAGTGTCTAATAAAATATTAAATAATAAAAACTTGGTAGAAAAGCGAATGAAGTTTATGAATAGTACACAGATAGGCCAACCAAATAACCACTATTGAAAAAAAAAAACAAAATGCAAACTAATTGGTGAATACTATACCCTTTTTTGATATTAGACTGAGTGAAATTAAAAAGAATTATGTCATCTGAGTACTGATAAGAGTGAGGAAAAAAAGAACATTCTACATTTCTGAAGGCATTGTGAATTACCACAGTCTTTTGAGAATATAATCTGTTAATTCATGTACAAATGGAAACTATCCTCAAATCATGTACTCCTTCTTCCAGGAATCAAGCTAGTGGAATTAAAAGCACCATTACTTAGACTATATGTAAAATTGTCTGCCACCACAATTTTGTATTTGGGAAATGTTGGAAACCACTTGAACGTTTCATAACAATAAAATGTTTGAATAGTTTGGGAATATTATATACATATTGAATAAAATAGGTTGCATTTACAGTTATTGTGTCTAACAGATGTCCACATATCCAAGATACAATATTATTTGGAAGAAATGTTGCAGCAAATTGACAAATGTCATTTACATTTGAATGTGTATATTATGATATCTTATTTTCCTCTATTTTTTGATTATGTACACACACAAAACTCTATATACCTGCAAATTTGTATTTTATAAATGCAAAACATGGAAAAGTTGTGAAGAAATATATAGCAGCTGTTATAATTAATGGAACTGGAGAAATGCAACAAGGAGAAATAGGTGTTTGGCTACAGTCTAAAACTCTATAGCAAAGTTGGAAATTACTTAAAAATTAGAAAACAAAATTCTCTATATAACCAATACTGAATATACGAAATTTAAGAATGATTATGTGCCAAAATTAAAATATGGTCAACTGAAAACAAATTAGGTTATGAAAAGTTAAATATTCAGGATTTTAGGTTTCTGTCCTTCTTAAAAACAAACTCTTCCACAGCTACCGATTTACAGTTCTTTGTTTTATATGTTGGAACAATTTGGAGAGGACATTTCTAGTTTTAACTCTAGACTTCTCTTCTTGGATGAAAGGTATATGTATTTCCATGCTTTTCTTTCTTTTTTCCTATATCTTACGTTTTGAAAAAAATTTAAAGGTGTGTTATAGGAGCTTGATATATTTTCAAAAATCAATGCTATGTTCAAATAAACAAAATATCAAATTAAAAATCAGACTAAGTTTATGGGGCGCCTGGGTGGCTCAGTCGGTTGAGCGTCTGGCTTCGGCTCAGGTCATGATCTTGCCGTCTGTGTGTTCAAGCCCCACCTCGGGCTCTGTGGTGACAGCTCAGAGCCTGGAGGCTGTTTCCGATTCTGTGTCTCCTCTTTCTGCCCCTCCCCCGCTCGTTTTCTGTCTCAGAAATAAATAAACATTAAAATTTTTTTTAAAAATTAGACTAAGTTTAAACAATGGCAAAATACTGCTAAAATAACACATTTGTTTTTAGAATACCTTTTTACGCAAAGATTTTTTTTTTAGCATACCTAAAACTTACATGCAGCATTGGCCTGCAATAGAGTTTAGGGGAGAAAATAGTTTAATAATTTTTGGAATACAAATTAGCATACATTTTTGGTAAGAATTATATAAATTCCTATGTATACTGTAGCTTCTAGAAGATATGGAAATTCACTAGGAAGTCCTCATCTTATTTTATTTTTTATTTTTATTTTAATGTTTATTTATTTTTGAAAAAGAGACAGAACATGAGTCAGGGAGGGCCAGAGAGGGAGGGAGACACAAAATCTGAAGCAGGCTCCAGACTCTGAGCTGTCAGCACAGAGCCTGATGCGGGGCTCGAACTCATGAACCAAGAGTTCACAACCTGAGCTGAAGTCGGTGGCTCAACCAACTGAGCAACCCGGACGCTCCAGGAAGTCGTCATTTGAAATTGAAGGTGAATCTATGAAGAACAAACTAAGTACAATCTGTAACTATGTAGCTGATAGAGGGAGACAAACTGATAATTTACAGGTTAAAATACTCATTCATGTCCCTGATAAACCGACTATATCATTACTGAATCCTGGTTTCCTTTGATGATATTTATTACCTAATAGCAATACTTCTATTTTGAAACTTCCTTGAATGAATAGATATATTTTAAAAGAAAAGGTAAAAAAAATAGAACTAGTATCTCCCTGGGGGCTACAGAGGAAACTCAACTCACAATTTCTGATTAGGAAAAAAAAAAAAAAAATCTGTGAGATTTCCCTGTAGAAAAAGACACTGCCTTGGGGAAAAGTCCCCAGTCAATGTGAAAAGCCACAAGAAAGAGATTGTTCTCTCTGGAAATTTAAATCCGCTTTCGAGAGAAAAAATGGAAAAGCTTACTCTATTTGACGCAGAAATTCCTCAGGAAAGGGACAGTCTGATGTTCTTAAGAAATTTTCAAATTCATATGTTTATTTCTAGGACCTTTGAGAAATTATTTTTTAAGGAGAGATACAGCAATGATGAATTTAATTGTTCTATTTAGAGATTGTGGCTAGAGATGTAAAAGATACATATTTTGAGATTATTCTTTCATCCTGAATAATTAAATTGAAAAACAATTAAATCACAAAGTTGGGAATTCATTTTTATGAAGTTGAATATATTTGACAAAATATATATTTTAGAAGTAATGGTCTGCTTTCTTTTTATTTTCCTTGCTATAATCCATGAACATAATTAATAATTCTGCTACTTTTAAAGTTTAGTGCCTTGATCCGGATAATGAATCATTTAAAAAGAGGAAAACCCCAGGGAAATAAGAGTAAATTGATTCTCTACTCCATGGCTAAGATGGTTGAGACATTTTAGATTAGAATATATTCCTGGTAGGTTACATAAATTCCTGTGAGTATATTAGCCAGCAACTAGACTTAACCGAGCTTAAGCCACATTGAAATGTTACAAAAACCTGAATTCTTCCTCAAGATGGCAATTTCATTATCCTATTCCATACATGGGGAAATTGGGATTCCTGAGCAAGATCATTGAAGGGTGGTGATAAGGATTTAGAATTACAATCAAGGACACAATCTATGGTTTTCAGGCCTGAAACTGAGGCAGGAGAGCTTATCCAATTTGAAGGGATAGCTTAAATAGCTTTTCTGTAAGAACACAGAATTATACCTTAAGTTCTAGTATGAAACTACCTTTTTTTAATTGGAAAGAGAAAGTAAACCACAATTTTTAAATTTTAGAAGGAGATGACTACCACCAACTTCAGAAACATCCAGAAATAGCATAATACTTTTGTCTGTATAAACCTTGATTGTCTCTTTATAAGGCAAGAAAACAGAAAAATCAATCAGACTTTCCTCTAGGTTGGTTTGTTTAGAAGGGTGTGAGGGCTCAGGAGTACTCCTGGCTGGGATGGCCAAAGGTTGTAAGAATGTTAACACTTTTCTATTGTGCACAGCATCAGATTGTGTGCGTATTAGGGTGATACCCATACATGATTGTGTGAACCATATAAATATATACCTACAATTCCACACCAACGATTTATATTTGACTTTCGCTTAATCCACTAAATGCCAGCAGCTAATGCAATGCTGTCAGACACCAGGAGGAGTGTGATGGACAGGAAGCCAGAGTGGAAAAAAAAATAGCAAACTCATTCATTCATTTGTTATTAAAATGGTTTTTTTTTTTTTGCAAATTTATTTTAAAAAGTAATCATAAAATATAGTGTAAGTCCAAATCTTAAGCTTCATTAACTTTAAAGTAATCAAGCTTATTGTTTTTGGTTATATTCATTAGAACACTTTGAAAAAATCCTGAAGTAGATGCTTTCCCATAAAATAAATAATTGTCACAGGGAACAAAATATGCAAAATATGGAACAGACCTAATAGGTAAATATTCTCTCTTCCTATATTCCTGTGTATTTTCTTATTTGTTACAACCTTAAACTTTTGGTTTGAAAATAAGTTCCTAATATCATAATTTATATATTAACCTATCAACTATACAAGAAGAGACACATGCAAGATTGGGTATCCCACACATACAGAAACTTACATGAAGTTAAAAATCAATGTAAATATAAAGGTACATGAATTGATAGAGACACAGAAGATTACAATAAAGCTAGAAATACAGTGATAATAGTAACATTACAGGGATATGAAAATTATAGGCATGATGTTTTTAAGTCACCTTGGTAATACCTTTCCTTTTACCTAGAATCATTATTTCAAAGAGTAGGAGGTTTCTCCTCCAGTTTTTGTTGTTGGTGTTATTATTGTTGTCATTGATGTAATCCTTTAGCTCACATCCCTAAACATATCCAAGATTCTGCCAGTTATAATAAAGTTTGTAACCACCAGTAATAAATAGCAATTCAAGTGGGTAGTTTTTACTCCACCAGGTAGGGAGTGTTAAAAGCCTTAATACATTTTTGAATACAAGAATAAATTTTAGGGATTTTATGTATTTAGGATCATTTTTATTTATTTTTTTTTCAACGTTTATTTTATTTTTGGGACAGAGAGAGACAGAGCATGAACGGGGGAGGGGAAGAGAGAGAGGGAGACACAGAATCAGAAACAGGCTCCAGGCTCTGAGCCATCAGCCCAGAGCCTGACGCGGGGCTCGAACTCACGGACCGCGAGATCGTGACCTGGCTGAAGTCGGACGCTTAACCGACTGCGCCACCCAGGCGCCCCTAGGATCATTTTTAAAAGTCATCGAATTGATTTCTTGTTAGGATTTCAATTCTCAGCGGGGACGGAGCTAATGGTCTACTCAGATACTTACCCTGCAATTACCTCAAAATCACATTAGTGTCATCCTTGTCAAATACAAATTCTTCCAAATATATTTTTAAATATATCATTTTCCTGTGACTTCCAATAATCTTTAATATATTAAACTATTTTTTAAAAATAAATATCTGTTGTTTTCCTTATACTGACAATGCTACACATATTATGAAGTTCAAAAATGCAAGAATTTATAGAAGTATTTTCTTCAGACCAATTTCACCCTCCATAATTAAATATTGTTCATAATATTTTGTTTATTTTTCCAACTCTATTTCCCACATTTTGAAACAAAAGTGACAAAGCAAAATAAACATTCTGGCATCTTGATTTTTTTCATTTATATAAGCAATATTTTTATCTTACTACTTTTGGTGATTTTTATAAGAATATTTATGCCAATTTACAAGGTAAAAAAAGAAAAAATAGTGTTTTGAATTTCACTTTATGCATTCAATCTTCTAAATTCATTCATTTATGAATAAGATCTCTTTACTGATTGATGTTTAATATATTAAACAATAGTATCTCAAAGCAGATTTGCTCTCTGTTTTTTAGTTTTTCATCACCTTATACCATCACATTTCTTTGGTCCAGCAATTCAAATAATCTTTGTAAAAGAACGTGGTGATATTTCTTTATTGAGATATGGTCTTTATTTTATAGGTGGCCTTTTTAATTGACACAGCTCTTAAGGCCCCTTAAATTTTGACATCGGAAACTACTGTCTCTAAGTATTACAAAATAGCAATTTATGTTGTACTATTTAAACTACTAATTATATTCATGTGTTTAAGGAAGTCAGTATGGAGATAAAAGTTATTGTACATGATATAAGATATTTACACCTGCATGCCAATTTGCATGTAAGAATTTACATGCATGTATGTAAGTAATAAGCTATCAAAGCCAATTTCTTTTGAAAATTAAATGAGTTATTACCTTTCAGAAGTATTTATCTACATAAGAAACCCAGTAATAAGAGATTTAGTGGCACAAATTCACAAATTCTAACTTTATTTGATCTAAGAAAGGAGATAAACAGATAATGAGTTGAAATTAGATTTTTTAAACAAAATACTACTAAATCCAAGCTAGGTTTTATTATTAACTAGCTGTATTCTCTTTTTAAAAAATGCTTATTTATTTTGAGAGTGAGAGCATGCACACATGCAAGTCTGGGAGGGACAGAGAGAGAGAGAGGGAGAGAGAGAATACCAAGCAGGCTCTGTGCTATCAGCAGCCTGGCACCCCAAAGAGCTGAGCCACTCAGACTCAACTAGCTGTATTCTTGTTACATCTTTCATAAGCATGGGAATCCTGATGTAGGGGATTAAGGCATGGAAGGTAACAGTATGAAATTTGAATCATGCATGTGTATTTGAATGCCAGCTTCGACACTTAAATGTGCACATCTGTAAAATAACAATTTCTACCTAGTAAGCTTACTATAAAGATTAAGAGATAATATATGATATTAAAGTTATTACTGCAAGCCACATATATAGAAAGCACTCAACATATGATAGATACTTTAAATGGCTCAGGTTCATCCACAAAATTGTTGAGGACTTTGTATATTTTATATTCATGCAAATATTTTCCAATAAAAAGTATTTAATTCATCCCACTTATATTCACACTTAGTTCTTTAGTGACATTAAGGGCTTAATATTCAGAACATATGTACAGATAGTAAACTAAAGATTTGCTGTTCAGAGGAAATACCCCTCAAGCATTATAGTTATTTCATTTCTTGTCATACAAATGGGATAACATCTATTATTTGAGACTCAATTGTATATTACAATATAAGCCTTGGCATGCTACAATCATATCATTATTTAGGCCATGGTATATTATAAGTCGAATCAGCTGGGGCATCCAAAATGAAAAATACCTTTTTATAAATTCTAGTTAAAAAACAAACAAAAACAACAACAAGGCAATATTCTTCCTCTGCCTCTCTTATCATATTCAGCAGGATGATAAGGACAGATTAGCACAGATTTGAGAGCATATGATGTGTTTTAAAGAGATTCTATATCCTTGGTAACCAGCTTAAATAATATTTTAGTTCTACAGTCCAATTAAATAATGGTCTATGGTCTGAGCTCATTGTTAGGCATAAAACTTTACATTGTAATGCTTGAGGGGCACCTGGGGTGGCTCAGTCAGTTAAGCATCTGACTCTTAATTTTGGCTCAAGTCATTATCTCATGTGAATTCAAGCCCCCCATGGGGCTCCATGCTGATAACAAGAAGCCTGCTTGGGATTCTCCTTTCCCTCTTTCTCTGTCCCTCCCCTGCACGCATGCATGTGCAGGACCTCTCTCCCAAAATAAATAAACTTAAAAAATTAAAAAGAAAATAAATTGTAAGGCTTGATGCAGCTGATTTATTTGTGATTCCTTAAGTCACAAGCTTTTAATTCCATATTTTCTAATGTGTGTAATTTATTAGTATATGCACACACACAATATCTACCTATCTTTCTATCTGAGAGATAGATAGAGAGATAGATAGATAGGTAGATATTGTGTGTGTGCATTTACTAATAAGTTACATATTATTATATACTATATTACATAGTATATAATAGCATATTATATACTATATTATCTCTATAGAGATAGAGATACATATACATATATATATATATATATATATATATATACACACACACACACACACACATATACATATAGTGGTATCATTCATTTATAAATATATATTGATTTTCTTTTCTCTGTACCTCCAATTGAAGCTATTTTCCAGTAGGAGCTAGCCTGTCATAAATTCTCTCAAAAACTATACCCAGTATCACACATTTGAAATATTATTAACCTGGTTAAGAGCTCATAATCTGTCCTTTAAATCTACAAAGCACTGAGTTTGCATATACCATGTTGTAATAAACTAAAATGACAATTTCACTCAATTGAAATGATATTTCATTAGAATGAACTTATTTTTTTCATCGTTGTATCACTGATATGGGATAAATCTCTCGCATTGAATAGTCCTGAAAAAAATAAAGTGGTCATTCTTGCTGAAATGACAGTTGAGGGATGATATAATAGAATGCTGTGGAGGCATTAGCTTTCTGTGAAATAAACAATTCAGGTTTTTAGGGTTCAGCTACAGCCTGCAGGGAAGATCGAGCAGTTATAATTGTGGGTCCAGTGGTCCTGTTCCCTACATTCAGCTGGTGTAGCCAACAGGAGGGAAGAGGACAGGATAAGCACTAAAGCAGGGCATGAAGCTTGAACCCTTTGGGCTGAAGAAAGACACTAGAAACAATAATAAGAAATAATTATGGATACACTGTGGATAGACAGTGGTCTTTATATAAGACAAATAATGACCTTCCCTCATCAATAACAATGGGGATGGGCTATCTTTGGGTTACCCTTATGCCAATGAAATTGTTTTTATCCATCATATGCCATCAGTGGCATTTACCTGAAACAGATTATATATTTAAGAAGCGTAGCTTTAATCTGCAAGGATTTTCACTTTTTCATCTTGGCCATATTCATTTCTATCATTCATATCCCAATAAAATAAAATTATACCCAGCTAAATCATTCGGGTCAATTCAAAAAGTACACAGTAAATGCCTGCAATGTGACTTGAAGTGTTATGAATTTGGGAGTTTGACTTTGAATGTTTCCTGATGTAATGAAGTGAGAAGCAGCAGAGTGAATTCCTCTGCAGTTTGGTAAGGAGAAAGAAAGGAGACCTGGAGAGGGCTTAGTCCAACTTATGAGATCATGGAGGAGACCCCACGGGGCATTGATATACTCCCGAAGTGCAGTTTAAATGATGAGTGAGAGTCAATAAGACAAAGATGGGGATGTGTATGTCATTTGTTTTCTTAAAACATTCTATTTTTGGGGGGCACCTGGGTGGCTCAGTCGGTTGAGCGTCCGACTTTGGCTCAGGTCATGATCTCGCGGTCTGTGAGTTTGAGCCCCGCGTCGAGCTCTGTGCTGACCACTCAGAGCCTGGAGCCTGTTTCAGATTCTGTGTGTCCCTCTCTGCCCTTCCCCAGCTCACGCCCTCTCTCTCTCTCTGTCAAAAATAAATAAACATTAATAAAAATTTTTAAAAAATTCTATTTTTGAAAGTAGATTCAATTAGAATTATTCTCTAGATTCATCTATCCAGTGAAATCTATTCGCTGATCCTACATATGTTTTTTTTAATTACATAATTTTATGACAAGTTTCTATAGTATTTATCTAGAGTTTAGAAAGTAAAGGATTCGTTATATAAATACCTGATATTCATGTGTTGTTATTTCTCAGAAAAACGTATCTTTAAGAGAATAGTACATTTACTTTTTAATCTTTATCATGTGGCTTTTTATGATTAATAAGTGTGATATTATTGAGACCTTCAATTGATGTATCTGTAATATATTTTCACGGGTATAAGTTTACGTCACCATCATGCATAATTTACACAAATATTTTGCAAGACAAAACTCATGGATGGTTTGCAAGTTTTAATGCTGCAAGATTTTTACCTTTGTAATTTTGCTTCCTTTCAGGATAGAACAAATCTATCCAGTTAAAAAAAGAAATTGCATGTGAAGATTTTTCCCACAATTTAATATTTCAAATTACAATGACATGATTTCAAAATTATATTTTCCTACAGTGTTTGAGTACTCCCAATCTAAGTTTTGAATTTCTATAGTATGTTATAGAACAATCATGGAGGATGTCATTAACCAAAAAATGAGTACTGGGTTTAATTTATGGGATCATGGAAAAGGTCTTCCTTTTGTAAACTTTAAATACTAGAGGCTCACTGGAATCTTCAAGGTTTTTTGTCATCTTATTTGTACAATATTTTGACTGTAGATTTCCATTTGTTTTTGAACAAATGCAAACAAAATTTTATACATTCATTTATTTAAAATGTCCAGATCGTTGTGGAACACACAGGGTGATTTACAAGTTCTTCAAAGACTCAAGTGTTTCTAAAATCATACTGATTATCAGAAATAAAGGGTGAAGGGTGCCTGGGTGGCTCAGTTGTTAAGCATCGGACTTTGGCTCAGGTCATGACATCATGGTTCGTGAGTTTCAGTCCCACATCAGGTGAGCACGAGCCCTGCTTTGGATGAGCTTTGCTCCTCTCTCTCTGTCTCTCTGTCTTTCCTCTCTCCATATCCCACCCCCACCCCCTCAGGATTCTCTCTGTCCCTCTCTCACTTGCTCCCTGCCTCCAAAAAATAAATTTAATTTAATTTAATTAAAAAAAAGAATAAAATCTTTTACTCTAAGCTGATATATATATATATGTCTTCCAACAAGTGTTTCACAAGTTTTGTCATTCAGTTACTATAATGATAATACACACATATACATTTCCTGAGTGTGTGTGTGTGTGTGTGTGCGTGTGTGTGTATATATATATATATATATATATATATATATATGCCAATTAGTAACATATCATAGCTTTAGGGAAAGAATTGCAATTTATATATGTACTATAAACAATGCCAATTATATTTCCATTCTGTGATGGTTAATTATATGTGTGAACTTGGAGAGTGTTTTTGTTTTGGATGATATTAACATTTAAATAGGTAAGTTTTGGGCAAAGTAGATGGCCCTTTATAATGTGGGTTGGCCTCATCCAATCAGTCGAAGGACTGAACAGAGAGAACAACCAAGACCTGCAAGAAGGAATTCTCCAGTAGACTGCCTTCAGACTTCATCTGCACAATTGACTTTTCTGGGCCTTCAGCCTACCAGCCCACAGATTAGTCCTGCAGATTTGGATTTACTAGTTTCTGTAACCATGTGAACCAGCTCTTTATAATAAATCTCTTTGTAGATATACAACCTATTGGCTCTCTTTCTCTGTAAAACCCTGACTAATGCATGACTCATTAGTTTCTAATTTTGTAGAAATACTGGTTTTACCAAAATAATTATACTCCAGATGTTTTATTGATAATATCAGTGAAACCAAAAACTTCATCTTTATGTAAACGCATAACAGCATTCAGAATATTTTATTGACAGAGTAACCTCAACATTTGGTTTGGAAGATGAGACTGATAACAAGACACACACCAAGAGGGTATTTAAAGATTTACTGTGCCTGTGAGACTTTCCGGAGAGAGCAGGGGAGGCTCCTAAGCAGGTGCCAAAATGGCTTGAGCAAAGGGAGAGGTGGAGGGGCCCTGGTTGGTTTTGTGGTTATAAGGTGGGGGGATGGGCAGCCTACAGACAGGGATACCCATTGTATGAGGTTAGGTCAGCTGAGGGAGTATGTGGGCTTTTTTATCCTTTTGCCCAAATATGGAGCAACAGAGAAACTGGGAAGGGTAGACCTGGAGAGCTGTCAGTGATCAAACATCAAAAATGTGGGGTCAGTCTGGGAATCCACAAGTTGGATGAAATATCAACTGAGGCTTGGAATTATTCTTTGTTTGAAAGATCTGATGGCACCGCTATAAAACTGACATTACTTAACTGTTTACAATCTGTTTCCTCCTGCTAATGAAGCCAACACATTAAAGCTACCCCTTACCTTTACTTAGTTGCATAAGAAAACTTGGAATTAAAATAAGTAAAATTAATTTTAAAGAACGGCATTTTTAATTTAAATGTCAAGTTCTACTTCACAGAGTGATTTGTAAATGCACATCCTGCTTCTGAGTGAATTTTACCATTTTAAGCACAGTGTGAAAAAGGTAACTGTTTCTTTTCAGATTTTTCTTCTCAATATCACGGATGGGGTCAATGATATCACTACTACTCCCTCGAGAGATGTCAAATGTCTACAAACGTTTTGTGGAAATTATTCATTCATCATAGACTTCCTGAAGAACCGAAGCTCTGTAATTTATTGTTAATCAAGCATGAACTTCCTTCTTCATTTGTTTTTAGAGCCCATTGCTCTAAAATCTAAAGGATTTTAACTTAACAATTAAGAAGTATCACTAATCAAATAGTAGAATGAACACTTAGTAGATTTACTACTCAATAAATGACCCAAGACAGTAGTAAGTCTTGACGCCACTCCCTCCATTGATGGAAGACTGCTGAGCCTTTATATGCTGAGAGTATTTCACGAACTTTTAACCCGTAAATCTTCACATTTCTTCACATCATAGTTTGAGGTCAGCTATGAGGCTGAGCAGCAGGGTATATGGCACAACTGGCTGGGACTCCTAGGACCAGCAGCGTGGAAAACTTCTCCCTGCATCACTCAAGACAGCAAGGGGTAAGCTTCTAAGGGTTTTCCTATCAGCACAGTTCATTGTTGGCAAACACTCAGCCCACTGTTCTTGAAAGAGAGGTTTTAGTTCTGTTTATCTGCAAAGGGGTAGAGATGCTTGTGGTGATATACGTCCTTTGGATATAAATACTAGTTAATATGAAACCATATGCATATGCATATGAAATACCCCTTAGAGAAAACAATAGTGGAAACTGGAAGAAGTGAGGGATAGCATGTCCACACTGGCTGTTAATGCCGCTATTAATAATTTTTAAAATTTATGAAAATTTTGAAATGCTGGGTTAATACTATATTTAATGGCAGGTTAGGACAACAGTGTAAACAGGGACGGTGTCAAAAAAACATAAAAGGAGGTTCGCTGCATTTATGAGGAAAGTGGTACTATCATCGTTTCCAATAACTACTTTTCCCAACATACTTCAAAGAGTAAATGCCAGAACTTCTATTTAGACTCACGCATTTTGATGCCAAAACTTGCCTTCCTCACCATTACATAAATTGTGGCTTGAAGATAGCTATGGTAAGCTCAACAAAAGCATTGCAATTATTTAGAAGGGACTGAAAAATGATTAGTCAGGAATATCAAGACAGGATGCTGAAGTGGGAGCAGGTGCCTAGTAATGGGTAATTTGTTTAATGGAACGGCGGATACTGCAACAATTGTATTGTCCTGACTCTTCAGGGGCCAAATTTCTGGGAGTCTTAGTTCAAATAATTTATCCAGTCATTTAATTAATACACAGGGTATTGGGGCACCTGGGTGGCTCAGTAAGTTGAGCATCCAACTTTGGCTCAGGTCACGATGCATTTGATCTCGCGATTCGTTCAATGCTTCTCAGGCTCTGTGCTGACAGCTAAGAAGCTGGAACCTGCTTCGGATTCTGTGTCTCCCACTCTCTATGCCCCTCCCCTGCTTGCTTTCTCTCTCTCTCTCTCTCTCTCTCTCTCTCTCTAAAATAAATAAACATCAAAGTATAATTTTAAATAATAAAAAAAATACACAGGGTGCTACTGACTTTGTCAAACTTTTCTAGATGCTATGGGTACATCAATCAATGATGCAGACATAGTTTCATGGTTTTTATGACATAGAAAATTCCACAAGTATCCAATAAGCACCATTGTCTCAAACTTTTTTGATAAAATACCAGTAAATTACTTAAACATGCCTGAGAGAGATTTTAACACATCTGGGGAACTGAAGAAAGGCCAGAATCACTGAAACAAAGAAATCAAGGGGCAAGTGATAAAAGGTGGTGCTGGGGAGGTAGGTAGCCATGTTCACTTCAAAGCCATCTTTGAAAACCATGACTTTTGGATTCTGACCTGAAGATAGTAAGCATATACTGAAAAAAAAAATCTTTAATCAGGAACATAATTTAATAGGAGCTGAACTTTTAAAAGGTCAGTTTAAAAATCTTAGAAAATGTGTGTGTGTGCAAAAATAGACGTAAACAAATGGATAAGAGGTCACAATATTCGCGAGAAATGGGATAAGGACTCTGTTCAGGGTGGTGGCAGAGCATGTGGAGAATACTTTGACTGGACTGCAGAATAGATCAAATTGCTGTGTTCAAATATAAGCCAAAGAAAGGGTGGGGCCTGGCACTTGGGTCAGTCCCTTAAGGCTGCCCTGACAAAGTACCACAAGTCGGGTGGCATCGACAACAGAGATGTATTCCTCACAGTTTGGAAGCTAGAAGTCCAAGATCCTGGTGTTGGCAGGGTTGATTCCTTCGAAGGGCTGAAAAGGAAGGAGTGTTTCAGGCCTCTCCCCCTGGCCTGTAGATGACCATCTTCCTCCAGTGTCCACGTCTCTTCTCTGGTTTTCCCCTCTATGCATCTCCCGTCCTCTTCATGTGGCATTCTTTTTTTTCTTTTTTTGGATACAGGTCGCATTGGATTAGGGGACCACTCTATATCAGTATGACCTCATCATAACTAAGTACCGCTGCAAAGACCTGACAAGCTCTTCGAATAAGCTCATATTCTGAGGTACTGGGGGTTAGGACTGCAACATATGAGTTTGGGGGAGAAATAATTTACCCATGTGGCATCCCTCCAGAAGAATATGGCTACTGTCTGATTTATTGTAGGCATTGAGTACTCCAAATCATACGGTTATAAAAACTAGTCCAAAGGGCAAGCATAGGCTAGCAACTGCCTTGGGATATTTACACTTACACTTAATAAGCAAGAATAACTTGTGTGTGAGTGTATGTTGGTGTGTGTGTGTGTATGTGTGTGTTTGTATGAACACGTGGGCATAAGAAGGCCAGTATCACCACTATTTTAGTGGTTTTCTAAGAAAGAAAAACACTGGAACCTCTTATTATTGGATTTTCTGGTGATCAGCCATATAAATATCACCCAGAGATAACATCTTACTCAGTTTTCCCCAATCAGAGAAACAAACAAACAAACAAAAACAAACAAACATAAAAAGTACCTTTTGGAAGCTCCTGGCTGGCTCAGTCAGTAGAGCATGTGACTCTTGATCTCAGGGTCATGAGTTCGAGCCCCACACTGGGTATAGAGATTACTTAAAAATAAAATGTTTTTAAGTGCATTTTGGTGGCATTTATTTTCTCTTTGTTCCTCACAAGTTATGGGTAGTGTGGAGATAGAAACTTAGCAGTAGGGAAGGTCTGAGGAGAATGTAGGCAGTGAGGTAGTTATGGGGAAAGAGAGGGTCAAGTTGCTTCAACATATGCTGAGTTAAGATTCAGCGGCTGCTTCCCCCATCGATGAATTAATCTTCCCTTGCTCTTCTATGACCCCATGCGAGGCAGAAAAGCACTCAACTGCCCACATAGGATTTTGTCCTTGAGAATGATAGTTATCAGCTATATGCTTGCCCTCAAGGCTGCACCTGGCTTGGAAAATTTTTTCAGAGTTTGTACAAAATTCAATTACTCTAGTTAAAGAGGGAAGAAATGTCGACATGTCTTTATCATCACCATTTCACGTAAATATAATATTTTTATTTTCAGTCCTGAATAAAGAAAATTTAACATCTCTATCTGTGGGAAAAATAAAATGAATAAATAAATAAGTAAATAAACCTGTAGATCAGCTGCACTGACTGCTACAATAATCAAACTGATCTACAAAACACTGCCTGAGTGTCTACTTCAAGGTCTGCTCGATTGTTAGCAAGCAATCCATTACTCTTTGTTAATAAATGGGAGTATGAATGAATGTTATTATATAAAATGTGTTAAACCATAAGGAAAGCAGATAAACAAGAGTTAAAATCAGTAGGAGGAAATAACGTAATAAGTCAATCAAATTAGCATGAACTTAAAATAAGTACCTTTTATACCTTTTATACCTTTATACACAAAAGCAGCTATTGAGCTATCTAAAATGAATTAGATCCATTTGCATTTATCAACTTTTAAATATACTAAGATTTATAAGCAAAAAACTAAGGCTAATTTTTAATCTATAGGTTACAGATGTTCAAGAGATTTAGCCAGTTTCCCAAACTTCTCTGAATAAAATTCTCTAGATTTGAATTTTTTTTTTAATTTTTTAATGTTTATTTATTTTTGAGAGAGAAAGAGAGAGACAGAGTGCGAGCTGGGGAGGGGCAGAGAGAGAGGGAGAGACAGAATCCAAAGCAGGCCAAGGCTCTGAGTTGTCAGCACAGAGCCCGACGTGGGGCTCGAACCCACAAACCATGAAATCATGATCTGAGACAAAGCCAGACACTCAACGGACTGAGCCACCCAGGCGCCCCAAGTTTCTCTAGATTTGAAATATGAAAATGAAATAAGCACCTTTACCAAACTCTTTGACTCATAAATTAAATGCAACTGCTACATAGTTTTTGAAGATAAGAAATCTTTGTTGGTTTGAATGTCTACCATCTTGTTATTTTTATATGTTTGATATCTAATGAAATGCCATAATTATGAAAAAGCTGTAGTTGTTCAGGCAGCCAGAGAATTTCACTATTATCTAACCACAGCTCAGAAAAATAAGCTTTTGTATACATGTGCTGTTCATTTTATTTTTGAACCTAAACACATATTGCTTATATTAGCTATGTAAGTATCTCCACAAATATGTGACTTGTCCCAAGGTTAATTACGAATTCTTTTAGGGCAAAGCACAAGTACATAGCAGACACACAATAAACACTCTTATTTCATTTTATTTTGAGAATATGTTTTATAAATAATTAACTAAAATAATTTATGTAGTTAAATCCTACAATTATAAGTGAAGCAATGAATAAATAGTGCTATTAATATTGCCTACATAAAAATGTTCAACCAATTTAGATTGAAAGAATACTGTTAAAATTATCTCATTAAATTCTTTTTTTTAATTTTTTTTAATGTTTTTATTTATTTTTGAGACAGAGAGAGACAGAGCATAAGCAGGGGAGGGGCAGAGAGAGAGGGAGACACAGAATCCGAAGCAGGCTCCAAGCTCTGAGCTGTCAGCACAGAGCCCGACGCGGGGCTCGAACTCACGAACTGTGAGATCACGACCTGAGCTGAAGTTGGACGCTTAACCGACTGAGCCACCCAGGCGCCCCTATCTCATTAAATTCTTATAAAAATGTTCATAAATATATGAACACTGTTCATATATACTTTGAGAATAATAAAAATGCATTCACTGGCTAGACATAAAATAAAATTTTATTTATAGGTTTTTATAGATTGATTTCAGAGTAAAAATTTTATGTTCTTTTTTATCTTGTGTCACCAATGAAATGATCAAGACGTTTAAACTAAATTTGTGACCTAGTAAATGACAGCAGTTACAGCTGTTTTGTAATCGGAATCATCTTTTGCAACCTTAGATTTATTTTCTGTCACCATGAAAATTAATACTCTACAAAATAAAATCTCTGCCCTTGAACATCTCATGGTGTACCTTTCTAATAGACCACAGTGCCAGTTTTATAATACAATATGGATTTTTTTTTCTTACCTCAATTTTCCTGATTTGAAAAGACTATGTTTATTAAACCTACAATGAAGAAAGTTGAAATGCTCAGATACACGCTTCAAGCTATAGGTTGTTATTCCTAATGAATTATTGTTAATAGTTCATTGTTGAAATATATATGTAATTATATTACCATTAGGACTGAACATGTATTGAGTTCATATATCCTTGACATTTACAGATGAGTTTCTATGCATAATCTCATTTACAATGATGCTGACCTAGCGAAGTTGATACAATCATTATTCCCATTTTACATAAGAAGGAAATAAGGCACAGAGAGTTTAAGAAGGGAGAAATTGATAGGAAGAAGTAAAAAATTTGAGAGAAACAGACAGAGAAAACCAATAACACCAAAACATTTCCTCTACAGAGACTCAACAGTGAAGATTTTCCAACTCATATTCTACTTTTAGAAAGGACAAAGTATTATGACAATGGAGCAGTATTTTCAAGAAATTAAGGGAAAAATGAATGGAGCAAGGACTCTATCCAGCTAAGCTTTCTTTTAAATCTCAAAGACATAAAAAAACAATGTTGAATATCAAAAACATTGAAGAACAGCAGTACCTTCTTTCTAAGGAATTCAGTAGAGGGTGAACCTTACCCAATCAAAAGATGACTGTGAAAACCTTGGCAAAAAGAATGGCATGGATCATTTTATGTGATTAATTGTTGAACTAAGACAACCACAAGATTGGAGTCATGGGTTAAAGAATTATATGTAACCATTATGTAGTCTGACAAAGTAGAAAGATGCAACTAGAAAATTGTGAGAGAATAGGTAGAAAAAGATGATATTAGAATAAGATTATTGATTTATATGTAATAAGTGCTCGTCAAAAGATACAATATAAACCAACATAAATGATAGTACAATGTTAACTAAGAAAATACTTTTAAAAATGTGAGCACAAGGGTAACCACTAAAATACAAATACAAACTATCCCAAGCACTAAAAAATATTTTTAAGGAATCCAAAGACATATCAAATGGTGAAAGATACCTAGTAAATATAGTCCTCAGAGTAATTACATTAGACAGTATGTCAGACCTGAGACCAAACAAAACAGTTCAATAAATGTGAGTGACTTTACATGCCTATAAACAATAGTTTCTCAAATTTATTGATAAAGCAAATTCAACTTTATGTTCTAATCAAGAGTCCAATTTAAATCCGTCATTGAAAAAGCCTAATAAAAATAATGGAATAGGCAGGTATTTGTCAGCCACAAAACATTGAAACAACAGGCTCGCGGTCTTAATACCAAAGTAGGATATGAGTCCCAAAGCTTTAACTGAGATAAACAAGTTAACGTTAAAGGGCACATTCCATAGTGAAAATATAGCCATCTTGGATACATAGTGTCAAATAACTTGGAAAACACTTACATAGAACAAAAACACAGAAGATACCATTAACATACCATTCTCAGTATGAGACTAGTGAGGTAGACAAAATTTAGATTAAATTAAATAAGAGGGTAGAAAGTGTAAACAACATAATCAATCTTTTGGATATTCATTGAACAATATACTCCAGTAATAAAATACATTTTATTTCCGAGTGTCTTTGGAAAGTTCAAAAAATGATTATATACGAGTACACAAAGTAAACATCAATAGGTCACATAATGTAGAAATACAATAAAACTCAATCTGGAAAATAAAATTAACATCAGATCAAAAGACATTTTACATGGGAATTAAAATATTAGCTATTAAATTACATTTGCATAAGGGGGGAATACACAGATACTATATAATTCAGGAAAAACTCTGATAATGGAAACAATACCTACAAAAAGCCATGGCATTTATTTAAAACAGTGACCAAAAGAAATTCTGTGGTCCAAATGATCTACATTAGTAAAAATGTAAGACTAATAGCTGTATACATAGAATTCCAATCTTCAAACTTTGAAAGGGTAACAACAAAATAGTCTGAAATAAAACACAGATGAAGGAAATACTAAAGATAAAAGCAAAATCACATGAGGTAGAAAACAGAATAATGGATCAAATTAATAAGTCAAAGACCTGCACCTTTGAAAACAATTAACAAAGTAGGGAAAGTACTAGTTAATAGGAATGCAGTAAGAAAAATTCTATAGTGAACAATGTTAGATTAATTGCTAAAATAATAGTATCAGTACTAAATTAAAGTGTTGCATCTATCCTAAATTTACTGAAGTTGACTGACTGTAGTATAGTTATATAAGAAAATGTCAAAATTCTTATAAAATATGTACTAAAGTTTCCAGAAGTTAAAGGTATGATTTGTAAATGGGGTTCAGGAAAAAAATGTGTCTCTCAAGAGAAACAGAAAGCAAATGAGGTAAAATGTTAACTCTTAGTGAATCTGGGGAAAAAAGTATAGAGGTACTCTTTGTGCTTTCTTATTTTTACAACTTTCCTGATTTATTCCACCTAAAATGGTTTAAAATTGTTTTTCTCAATGATCATAATGTAGAGCAGATGTTTTTTTTTGAGTCCATCACTTCTGTTTGTCCCATTTATGACTGTGTGGACCCTAACAAGAGTGTATCTCATACCTCTCATTTTTCTTTTTTTTTTTTTTCAAAAATTTTTTTATCTTGATTTTTTTTTTTATTTTTGAGAGACAGGGAGACAGAGTGCAAGGGGTGGAGTGGAAGAGAGAGAGAGGGAGACACAGAATCTGAAGTAGGCTTCAGGCTCTGAGCTGTCAGCACAGAGCCTGACGTGGGGCTCGAACTCACAAAGTATAAGTTCATGACCTGAGCTGAAGTCAGACACTGAACCGACTGAGCCACCCAGGTGCCCCATCATACCTCTCATTTTTCTATGTCAAGACTTTCTGAGAAGTCAGAAGACAAGTTCACCCAGGCCTAAAAGCAGGAAATCAGCCAGTGGATAACTATTCCAGCCATTTGTCTTTAGATGAACAATTCTGGCAAATAATCTTTATGGTTCAAAGAGGCTCCAGAGGAGTCAAATCTTGTTGTCTACAGGAAGGACCTTACTAATACAGCTTTTATTTCATTTTCCCCCTCTGGTATCAGTTTCCCCACTCACTTACTTTTGCTTCCTGGAAACAACCCCCGAATAAACTATTTGCATCCTAGTTCATTTCTCAGTCTATGCTTTCAAGGAAATTCTAACTATAATATATTGCACAAACCAGTCCAACATGTATAAAGAGAGAGTTAATAGTATTTCCTCTCCCCTTTTAGGAATGGCATGATAATTGCCTGATATATATCTTTCTACTACTTTCTCGTTGTTCAGAAATTCATATACAACATAGATATACATAATATACAGGGAGATCTTTTGTTGTCTTTTACAGAAAAAAATGAGAACATATTAACACATGTAGCTGAGTTTAATTCATATTATTCATTTAGTATCTTGATAGTTATCTAAGTAAATATGTGTTTTACCAATTTTTTTACCAATTTTAATATCTGTAATATTCCATAATATAAATATGCCACATTCTTCACATATCGAATGCTTCACTATTGACAATTATGTTGGTTGCTTCTAGGTTTGTTTTGTTTTCTTTTCCACTACAGAAAACCCTTCATTAAACATGATGGTTTGCTTTGTATTGTTTTTATTTGTAGTATTTTCCCAGAATATTGTACAATCAATGTCCCAAAATGCTCTATATTTTATATCTCGAACATACACACACACACACACACACACACACACACACACGTATCTCGAACACACACACACTCACACACACACACACACTCACACACACACACACACACACACACACACACATCAGCATTTCAGACATGAGTACCTATTTGCCAGCTTAGTAGGAAAAAAGAAAAGTAGATAATATGTAATTTGGATTTAACTTAGAATTTCTACACAACTGATAAAGCTGAGCAAAATTTCACATGATTATTAGCCATGCAGGCTTTCTCTAATAGGATTTAGTTGTTCATGCCCTCAGTCATTTAACTTTAGGATTACTTGTCTTCTTGCAGATTTTAGGAAGCCTCTGTATGTGAGCATTATTGCCCCTTTTAACATTTGCAAACACTTTCTCCACATTCTTCTCCACATCGCATCTCTTGGGGCTTCTTCATACACAGGCCTGGCACATAGACTGGCATGACTGGAACACAGTCCGTGTCATGAGTACAACCGCTGAAAATCCATTAAAGCAACAAAGCTCAGTTTTTCCAATTAAGTGACGACATTGCTTGTATTATCCAATATAGTCATTAAAAAGCAAGCACGGATTTTGGATTTTATTTTAAAGAGTTGAGGGGCAATTTAAATTTTTAATGCTTATTTATTTTTGAGAGAGAGACAAGAGAAAGCAGGGGAGGGGCAGAGAGAGAGGGAGAGACAGAATCCCAAGCAGGATCCATGCTGTCAGCAGGGCTCAATCTCATGAACCGTGAGATCATGACCTGAGTTCAAATCAAGAGTTGGATACTAAGTCGACTGAGCCACCCAGGTGCCCCAAGTTTTATTTTTAAATTGAAAAATATTGCCCCATAAAAGATGCTTTTAAAATTAATTTAACTGCCAATATTTTTAAGATTTCCCTTAAAATCTACAATTCTATTTGGCTTAAAAATAGTTCTCGTAGCACTGGGCTTGCATTCATATCCAACAATAAATGGAAGGAACTTCCCAACCCTCTGGGTGAAGCATGCACTCTGAGTTTTGGCACAATTTCTCCCTTTTTTATTGCATCCTCACTTCAAACCGACTCTTATGTTTTCTATACCTAAGCCTGCCTGACTCATCAACTCATGGCACTGAAAGATTTGAGTATTCTGGGCCTGTAGAATAAAATCAGGAAATAAAAATGAAACAGAAAAAATAATTTAATCCAAGGAAGAAGAATGTTTCAAAAATGGGGAATAATTAATTCTGTTAATGTTATTTTTCTTGAGGTTAAAAAAAAAAATTCTCGCTTAGCCAAATAAGACTTTAAAGGCTCTGCATACAGGGTTAATAAGGCATGAACAAGATTTCCAGTAGAGACCATGATGAAGCAAATAAGAGAAAGATTAAAGAAAAGAAACATTTATATAATTGGTGGCAAATAAAATAATAAAGTGTCATTACATGGGACAGAAGTAACCCAGAGTGAGAAACATAATGCTTACAGCAGCTTTCTTGCTTTGAATGCTGTTGATTTTTTAAATATTTTTCTTTATTTTCTTAATTTCTATGTCATGGATTTATATGACTATATAATCATTAACTATGTTATTTCTAAAAAGTAATCTATTGTATATAAGATATCTCATAAAGAGATTTTTCCAAGATTCTCCAATTCTTCAAAACAAGTTAAAGTGTCCATGGTACGCTGATTTTATCTACAAAAAAAGAAAGCTTCAAAATCCCTAGACATCTACCCAGCTGTTTCTAGCTTCTGTTATATTTACACTGATTTATCTAGCATGGCATATAATTAGTTGTTTGGGTTATTGAATAAAGCCTGACTGTACTTGATTATGATTCAGAACACATTATTTATATTGTCATTATGAAGGCAGTTTTGAGCCAAGGTGCATTTTAACTTTTTTTTTTTTTTTTTTTACTGAGGAAAACATGGAGAAAAAATGGTACACAGCCTTCCCTAAAACACTATAAATTGTTTGCTGTATGTGCTTAATGAAAACATTATGTGTTTTTAATTAAAAATAAATGTGCTTAGAGAGTTCTAAAATACCCATATCCATGTAACAGTATTTGCCTACAGAAGTTTTTCACAGCCTTTAAGACTAGCTCAAAGTCCATGTTTACATAAATTTTCCTCTTCAATTTTATTAAAAGGAATTAATCCATTTATATTTGTAATGCCTATGGTATGTTTTACAATTCCATGTATTTGTAATAATGGGCACAGTAATATTTGTAGAAGAGCAAAAGGGAGAAGCAGGAAGAATAACTGACATGGTTTAGTTCTGCTTTAGGACCAAATTTTTTATATATATCAGCACTTTATCATATTTCACACCAAATATAAGATGATATGCTTGTTCATTGTTCTCTACGTCAGTGTTCTATACTGTTTGCCAAGACTTCAATTGTTGCGCTTTTTTTTTATTTTATCTTCCAACTTCTAAAAAAGTATGTCCAACTTCAAAGTAACTGAAATGAGTTTTCTCTTAAGAACAGCGGTGGTTCATATGCATATGAGCATGACTGATAACACACGTGTTTAAGGCAAACCTTCAGCTACAATTAGCCAAGAAATCTGATTTCAGTAGAATATTTTATAAAAGTTATAAATATGACACCAAATTTGCCTTCTAATTTTCCTTCAAGGGTTTCACTAAGAAGTCACAGTATAGCTTAGGAGTCATAAAAGTCTTTAATTTATATATCAAAGCCTGCTTTCATTTGGGCCCGGAATCTACCTAGCATGCATGATAAGCATTCCCCAACTGCTCATGCAACTACACAGAGACAAGAGTACTGAGATTAATTGCTTTAATGCTAAGCCTAACTCAGCTATTCGAGAGGTCAGATGAAGATGGGCAAAAGTATGTGAAGACTCTCTGGAAGCCCTTAATTACAGCAAACTAGTGTGAGCCATTAGTTAAGATTTGCCTGTAACTTCTTTTTCAAACACCTGGGCTGTTAGAATTTTGGTGGATTCCACTATTCCTGCGTACTTTGGAATGAGACCAGCTCCCATCTTTTTATTGGGCAATCTGATTCGGGATTTTTAGCCACAGTCATTATTCTTGCTATATGAGGGAGATAATACTGGCTTCCTAGTTGAAGTGACATGTATTTCATAAATTAAATTTTAAAATAAGAGAAGTTTGTTACCGGAGTGTGATGAGTGTAAATGTAGGATGTTCCTCCTCTCTCAAATTCTGCCATTATAACTGTCTGCTATTCTTCACTAATATTTATTTCCATCAAAGGCGTCCCTGTAGTGAACAGCCTAAGAGCTAAGACCTTGCCTTCATAGGCTCCCTTTTTCACACACCTGAATCTGTCCCGTATGAAATATGTTTTATAAGAATCATGTCAAGATTTTAGTTTGCAGGCTAATACTCAGCCCACGTACTTGTACAGATTAGGATGCATCTAAAACTAATTATGTCAAATTCCCATCTGCAATACAAAATGTCTACTGCCAAAGTGTAGTGTCACTTTGCCCGTCTGGGATTAGGCAAAACTCTTTAATAATTCAGAAGCAGGGGCACTGTTATAGGTAGAATCACCTCTGTGATTAAATACTTAAAAACACAATGACAGGAGGTTGTAAATTTGGATACAAAAAGCAAGGAAAATGTGGGCGCACCTTCCATTTGGTCACAATTATTTACAAGCATGAAGAAAAATTGGGATTCTTAGAAGGAGCAGAGTCCCCAGATTCATTATTCTACACTACAGACAACAGGTCCCCCTGCTTTAACTTTATGTCAATCTTCATATAAACTGGTTTCGCTGAAGAGCAGTGTACGTGTGTTCTAATTCATTTGCTAATAGGCCAAACAGCCGTATCAAGTGGACAGGGAACCAAGTGTTGGCTAGTTTGGAAGTATGTGGTGAGTTAAACAAAAACAAAGACAACAAAAAGAGTTTTCCTTGACATATTTCATGCAAGTAAGGAACTGGTCCGCGAGACCTGAAGTTTCTTTTTGTTTTTCAGAGCCAAGTTTCTATATAACCTCTTGTCCACAGAAATTAGCAAGGAAAAGCATTTGCTGTCAAGATGGATTGACAATTTATAATAATTAACATCATGAACAATAGACTGCTCTGCTTACTTCCACTCACTAAGCAAAGTATTCAAAGTCATCGAAACTGTTTGAGAGATAATAAGGACTAAAGAACTTGCAGGTGTTACACACAGAGGCAATGAGCAATGCAGCCATTACACCACTCTAATTCCAACCAAAACAATCTCCCAGACAGTTGCAGAGGAACTTAACGGTGACTCACTATAAGGAGGAAGGTTCTTAAGTGTAGCCTTGAGCCATAAACCTTTGGAAGGAAGATTAGTAGGCAATTTTTGGCCTCATAGTTATAACCTTTATGGGTGATTCTACCTGAAATTTGGCTTCTGTCTAGCTATATGTCGGATCCCTTCAAACACCTGTGTGCCTGCGATTTGCTGCGAGGGTACCATTGCCATTTTCAGGAGAAGAATTATGCCAGCTGCTTTGGAATTGGTAAGGGATCTATTTGAGACAGAAAGAAGCCTAGGAAATGACTGAGAGTGAGAAAGCATACAATCTAGTTTAGGAGTCATGCTTTTCATGTCACATAGATGGGATTTTCTTTCCCAGGGTTGTCTTTTTGAATTCCTCCTTGAAATAGCAGCAATACTGAACTCTGATGAAACAACACCTGTTTCAATCCCCGGGCAGGCTTTTGGACAGTAATCCTTTTGGATACTGATTCATTCAAGTCTGCTAAATAATTAGTGAGTCAACTTTCCTAGTTGATTTCCATTCCTATGGGTAATACTACTCTTCTCTGATCTAAATGCTTTTATAAGATAATTCCAGAACATAGCTTATAATAAATGAGATCTAAATTTAAAAATATAATTTTCCTTTAAAAAACTTAAAGTAATATTTATTTTTGAACTTTCTTTTTAACTAAGAATAAAAACTCGCTAACTTTGTATACTACAAAGTGTCACTTTTTACATGGAAAAAGTCAAAATATAATCTAGGACTCTACTCAATCTAGCAAATACATTCTTATGACAGTGGTTACCTTATTTACATATATTTTATTATTTTAATATAATCACTTAATAATTTGAAAATTACATCTCTTTGTTGATTTCCTGTGAACAGTTTAGTCCATCAACAACACCCTTCACCTAACTAGTACCATCAAGAAACATGTTCCATGACCTAAATTCAGTTACATAATTTTAAAATTAAAGCAATTAGAGAATTTGCATATACTAATGTATGAATATTAATATACACATGTGATCTATAAATGTTTCTATGTTTTTGTCATGTAAATTGATGCTTTTTAACTATTTGGCTTATATACATTTTCAATATATTAGAGATTTACAAATAATTTAAAACCTTTAAGTCTTGTGTCTTATATATACAAAATATTTAAAAGAAAAAACTCAGTTACCGTTTTTAGTGTAAATTATAGGCCACAGGCCAATCGTAAGAACAAGGGGATAATAATTTTAAATGAGATGTAACTAAAATATTACATATTTCAACTTTGCTGAGAAATCGCACAATCAGATATTTGTTGACTCTCTAATCCTCTTGATTCACTGCAATGTCCTCCTGTATTTCTACTGAAATTCTTCATGCAGAGATCTTCAGTGATGTCATTTTTAAAAGATCTACCTGATGACATGCAACACAGAAGTGTAAAAACCACTTTGAACTATTTTTAATCCACATTGAGGAACATTAGGCAGGTGGAATCCCTGTGCCATAGAAGTATGTGATGATACAAAATGCACTTCAATATCTGGAATGAAGCTTTTTGAATAGTTTGTTTTGATTTGTCCAATTTATATTATAGTTAAAAACATTATACTAAAATTTAAATGCTAGTGTAAGTCCAGAATAGAGACACAGAGAGGAATAGAGACAGAGAAAATAAAACCAAGTTACAGGCCCACAGGGGAAAAAATTTTGTAACACATTCTAGATTTTAGACAATGACTACTTTTAACCAGTGGGTTTCACAATGAATTTTATTTTATTTGCTACTTTTTCTTGTCCATTTTAAGTTTTATACAAGCACACATAATACAAGCAACAATGAGATTAAAATAAAATTGATGTATATGATATGAAAGAGAAGAGGCTAATGCTTTACCTAATTTTAAACTAAAGAAAACTAATTGTGTGCAACTTTTAAATTTAATATTCTAATCTATGTTGCCTTAATATGTTTTTAGTATTTCATATTTTACGCTGTTAAAATGCTGATTATTCAATAGAAATGAATAACCATCACTATGGGGAAAGAAATCAGATTTCAATGTAAATTAAACATTTTAAATAATTTACCTGAAATTATGACTATCAAGTACTGGACATTATTTTTTTTCACATATGTTATCAAAAATATGAAATATTACATTGCAATAAATTAAAGCTTATTAAATTATTTTAACATAGTATTTGAATTTTGAATATTGCTATCATTATATTCTTACTATTATTACTTCTTAAAATGAATATTTATTTTTAAAGGGAAAGAAATGTGTACATATACAAAATTAGCAATAGAGCTTTCCTGACTGTTCAAATCACACTCAATGAGTTTTTCTCTCTCAGGCGTGACCCCTGTGAAAATGATACTGGCATAACAAACTAAAATACCATTCTGAAATGTATTTGAAATAAAATATAATTTTTATTAGCAACTGTAGACGTTGGCTGTTGTTTATTTTAAACTAGGCTGCTCTGAGAATGACCTGGTGAGGTATCTGGAGAACTACTAGTAATGTCTTTGAGCACATTAAACAGTCACGTGATATGTAAGTTAACAACACGGTCATGTCCTGGATGCCGAGGCAATGTTTATGGAATTCACATCTTACATATTTTAACTACTACTCACATACAGTAACTTGGCATTATTTTTATTCAGAATTCTCTTAACTCATCTTTACTAGGGTAAAAGAAACTATGTTATCTTCATTTAATGTAGAAACTAATTAAGATAAACATCTTTATCTTAAAAAGATAAACATCTCTTTTGTGGGTTTAATTCCATCTAATCTCCGTGGTGCTTAACAATTTGTGAAGTATGCACATCTTTTGCACCAAAAAACATAAATATGTGGTATTTAATATAATAGAAATGTTTAATGTAAAATAATTTTTTAAAAAGCTTCTGGTACATAACACAATGGAAAAAATGAATACATTTATTTAATAAATACCATTGCAATATGTTTTGATTTGCAAGGATCTATTTTATACTAAGCCCCAACAAGAGTAATGCCACTTAACTTTTGATCAAAAGTGTCTATCCTTATTTTTCATGCATTTTAAGTGAATACATTCTTTAGTGTTTTGAGGCCTACAGCCACTTGGAGTGTATTCTCAGAGGGTTCAAAATATAACATTAGACTTCTGTTTCACTTTGATATTTTCTTTTATGGCAGCTATAACAAATAACCTAAGGCGGTTCTGTTCTGTGATAAGGGAATATTAATTCCCAAGAACAGATGTGAATTTCTCAGTTTTCTTGCCAGGTACAATTTGGAAAATACAGTTGCTATTTTTTTTTTTTTTTTTCACAATTTCACTTTTGCTCTTCTGACTCAGCACCGGTTACATAGCTCAAAACGGGATATACCTTTGGTAAACTATTTGAATAGAACTGTTAGAGGGCACTTTCAAATACTTTTCTGGTTTTTATTTTCTGTTGTGTTTAATTTCCAAGCACCTTTTTGATTGACAATATAATATGTTAGAGACATCTAAGTAAACATTTGCAAGATATGGCCAACTACAAATTTTTAAGGCAACTACAAACTTTAAACAGTCCACACAAAACTGCTCTCTTCTCTCCTTTTTTTAATGTTTATTTATTTTTGAGAGATAGAGAGAGAGAGAGAGAGAGAGAGAGAGATTGCGAGTGGAGGAGGGGCAGAGAGAGAGAAAAAGACACAGAATCGGAAGTAGGCTCCAGGCTCTGAGCTGTCAGCACAGAACCGGATGTGGGGCTGGAACGCATGAACCATGAGAGAATGACCTGAGCCTAAGTCGGACACCCAACCAACTGAGCCACCCAGGAGACCCAAACTGCCCTCTTTTCAGACTGCAACTGCATGTTGGAGGAATGGGGTTTACATAATAGCTACCTTTGTGTTTCACAATTCACTAGAAAATCTCACAGAATTCATTTAAGGTGATTATATTTGTGACTACAGCTTATTATGAGGAAAGAACACTGCTTGAAATCAGTCAAAGGAAGAAGTACATAGGGCACAGTCCAGGACAAGTTTCCAAACATGGAGTTTCCGATATTCTCAACTCAGGTGTTACAGACAAGTTACTTTTCCAGCATTAATATGTAACAGTAGACATTGACTATTGGTAACCAAGGAAGCTCCTGAGTCTTTGGTGTCTAGAGGTTTTACTGGGGCTCAGTCACATACTACCCTTGTGGCTGAACTTTATTCTCTGGCCCCTGCTGAGGTCAGGTTAAAACTATTATTCTTCAGTGTATTCTGCAGGCAGAACTGATACCATGTGGTCCAATGTCCCCATCATGAAACATGTTGTTAAACTGTTGTTGGCCAAAGTCCCCAGGCAAACAAAGTCACTCCCATCAGCAAGGATATTCCAATTGCTTAAGGACCATCTTGAGAACAAAGGCCTAGTATATCTTAGGGTAGAGTTAATTCTTCACTACATAACAAATAACATAACTAGAACTGAAAAAAAAGATATTTAATTCAGCAAATGTGTAATTTAATAATTTTTATTATCGTTTCTCCCATATTTGGTCTTTCCAACAATTCCTATCACTTAACTCACAATTAGAGCAAAACTATGATATAATTCAGGGAAACTGCCTTACATATTATTAAGACCTTTCTCTACGGATATAGATGGTCCTGATTTTGCATCTCAGGTCAGTTTTTAAGGGTGTGATATTTAAAATTCCAGAATAGAAGGTGTTTTCCACTCTTTATTTCCAGAATCAGCTCCTAAATTAAAGAGAAATTCTCATGAGTGCATCCTTCAAATCTCACTTCACGGGGATACTTTCCTAGTGGTTTTGTCCAAAAAGAAAACACAGGGAAGAGAAGCGCACATACCTCCAATTCCCTTCCCTTTCTTGCTTCTCTATTTCCCCTTTCTCTGAATAGAAAATCCTTCTTCTACATGAACTAGTCAACTAGTGAATGAAACTTGTAGATCCTTATCATCCACACAATGCTCACAATCAATAAATGAACGGCAGGCAAGTTTGGGTATATGAGATGAGGGTAAAGAATCACAAACAACAAAGAACTCCTAAAAAACAAGAAAAAGACAATGACCCTACAGAAATTGGAAAAGATTATTAACATGAAATGTACACAAGAAGACATACAAAAATGATGAAGCACAAAAAGATGCTCAGCTCCAATAAAAAGTAGAGAAAAATTATAATGAGAAAAAACTGTAATTTTTGCAAAGTGTATTTCTAAGAACACATATTATTGAATACAATTATTAGTCTGAGATCAAGAACCGTGTTTACATTGTCTTCTGATGTATCCCAAGGATTAACATGTTAGTTTGCATATAATAAACACTCATTGAATATTCATTAATGCATGAATAGATTTCAAAGTATAAATCTGAAGTGAATACATTTTGTTTCTGATTAAGACAAATTCCTAAGCTGTGATCATGTACTGAACCAGCTATAATGTTGACATTTTTATGAAATTTGAAGAGCTTACCCTGGACATATTGCTAACTGTATGTCGAGCCCAGCCCTACGTGGAAGAAGTAGATTGTAGTAAGTGCCCAGATAATATCAATGCAATTAAGGCACCAGAGCACAAAGCTACTTGCAAAACCTAATTATAGTAACTAAATCCTTGAATGTATACAGTTATACATTTATATACATATATATCAAGTATCTACTTGTGATCCTCATCATAACATGGTAAAATTCATGGTATAGTTTGGTTCTGCAAACACAGTGAAACAATGAAAAAAATCAATTCAGAACCATTGAGTAATATAGTCAAGGCTAGACAAACTTAGTTACTAACAAAGGAGCTAGAAGAATAACTGTCTTCTGACTTTCAGCCCATTACTCTGCTTCCCCAGCATACGAAATATTTCTTTTTTTTTAAATTTTTTTAATGTTTATTTATTTTTGAGACAGGGAGAGACAGAGCATGAGCAGGGGAGGGGCAGAGAGACAGGGAGACAGAATCCAAAGCAAGCTCCAGGCTCTGAGCTGTCAGCACAGAGCCAGATGCAGGGCTCGAACTCACGAGCTGCAAGATCATGACCTGAACCGAAGTCGGATGCTTAACCGACTGAGCCACCCAGGCACCCCAGAAATCTTTCTAATTAATTCTAGAAAACCCAAAAGTTATAATCACATATACAAAGTAGCATTGAAAATAATAAAATAGTAATAAAATAAAATGTATAATTAAAGAAGAGATAAAACTAATTTTGCATCTATCTTCTATCTATGTATCTATCTTTATAAATATTTTTCAACTAGTGCTTTCTAAAAACTAATTTCACACCTAATGCATAAGATATAAAAGGGGAAAAACAACCATGATAATGGTTTTCCCCTTTCTCTTACTAGGTTATTGCTTTATAGCTCAGTTCTTTTTTCAGCACTTTTTCAGAGTATCAGCTCATTGGTACTAAAGGCCCATTTCTTCCTGAGATTACCATGTTCCTCTAATTTTTTTTAATAGACTTTGTTCTTTAGAGCAGTTTTAGGTTCACAGCAAAATTAAGCAGAAGGTACAGGGATTTCTCATATACTCTTGGCTCGACACATACTCAACCTTTCCACCTATGAACATTCTGTCCTAGAGTGATGTTATCTGTTGCAACCAATGAACCTATGTTGACACATCATTATCACCCAAAGTTCACTGGTGACATTAAAGCCTGTTTTTGATCTTGTAGATTCTACAGGCTTGAGTAGATGTATAATCACATATGTCCATCATTACAGTATCCTACAGAGTTGTTTCGCTGCCCTAAAAATCCTCTGTGCCCTGCCTTTTCACTTCTCCCTTCCCACACCTCTGGAAACCAGTGTTATTTTTACTGCCTTTCATAAACTGTCACACATAATTGGAATTGTACTTTATGTAGCCTTTTAAGATTGGCTTCTTTCATTTAGTAACATGCATTTAGGTTTCCTCAATGTCTTTTCATGGCTTGATAGTTCATTTCTTTATAGCGCTGAATAATATTCCAACCATGGTCTTTTGGATAATTATTCTTTCAATCTCAGGAGGGCTTTCTAGTCTTTATGCTTTCACTGTATATTAATTTTAATCAAAAGAAAATAACTAGTAGGGAATAGTTGTTCTATCTCTGTTTTATAACAGAATGGACTTAAAATTTGAAAGTTAATGATTTATCAAAGCTTTAGTCAAATAGCTCAACCAACTTAGTATATACCTGATATTCCTGTGGTCTTGAGAATGTTTTATTCTGCTAAGTTCTACTCAATTTTAATTCCATATTTCCATAAAACTAAAGTTCTAACAAGTATGAAGGTCATCTTTTGTTCTCCCATTGCCATATAACTCAATAAAATCAAATAGCCTTGATTTATAAGGAAGCAAATGTGTGTGTTCATTTCTGTGTGTGTTACTTATCTATTACAAACTGGCCAAATACTTTATTGACATCAGCAATATTATTATTATTATTAATACTATTTCTATAACTTTCATAATTGTCATCATTATTTTATTACTTTTCTTCCAAAGTCTATCAAACACACAAGCTAATATATCATTTTCACTTTAAAAATTAGAATCATAAAACACAATCTATTTCTCCACATAATATTTTAGAGGACTATAACTTGTTCAGTTTTTAAATTTTAACAACCACATGAATTCTTTTTTTAGATTTTTGACTTATAATGATACAGTATGATAAATAGTTTTTGCTCGTTTTCTGAAGAACAAGCAATATCTTTCTGGATACAATTTCACTGAGAACTCATGATTTCATAATACTTTTTATTAAGAGAAGTTAGGAATTCTTAAAAACTGAGCATTATTTTTTTTCTGACCCCTACATTTAATTTCATTGGCAGGTATTATAAAACAAATACATTACATCAATACAAATATTTGAATTGTGCTGCTTGACCAGGCTAAGTCAATACAATATATTATGGTGGAATATTTCCATGTCATACAGTCGCCAGAGAAAATGAAATAATTATTAAGAAAATATCTTAATATTATCAAACCACCTCGTTCAAAAGAAATATATTTGAGTTTTAACTTTCAAAAATAAAGTTAGCTCCTGCTATCTAAATTCTCTGTTGAACACAGGCACGAAGGCTTCAAAAGGCAAAAATGTGACATGTTCATGGGGAAATATAAGATGATTCTGTCTTTCCCTCAAAGTTAGGTAGAAAATATTGAATAGATTTATCTCTATAATGTAGTTATGTTGACAATATCACATATTGCATTATGTTTTACCAACACTGTTTTTCACAATTCAAGATGTTCAGGGTCATTTCAGCATCTATTGATTTTACATACTTTGAACAACTCTTTCTCTCTCTTAATATCCTCTTCCCTCTCCTCCTTTTCTCCCTCCTTTCCTCCCTTTCTCTGTCTTTGTCTCTGCCTCTGCCTTTGTCTCTGTCTCTCTCCCTACGACTGCACTGCATCTTTCTATGCAGCTGCACATATGTATCAAGTAATATTGATTTTACATGCTCAACATAGCTACTATATACCTACAACCTAATGAAAATTTGTTGACGAATACAAAATGATTTTATTAAGACATTATGAGGCCATAATGTACGAGCATACAAAGAAATACAAACAAAGGTCTATGCTGGAATCAGCTAGAAGGTGCAAAAAAAGCATAACAAGAATCCGAGCTGCTATTGAAATGATCTTTAAAGGAATTTGAGTTCAAAGTGGAATACCAAATCGTTTTGTTCTCAAGTACAATGTTACTTTATCTTACAATTTGACCTTAATGGCTAAACTAATTTCACTTTATAAATGTAAATAATAAATAGAGCAATAAAGAAAGAGCAAAAGTAGGCATCATCTCAAAGAGATATCACTCATTTTTACCTGCATTAGAGCTAAAAGACAAAGTGCCCCCAAATCCCTGGTATCACGTAATACAATAAAGGAGCTATGTATATTGTTAAAATCTGTATCATTGTCTTTCTTTTAAAATATATTCCAAAATTATGTCATAAACTTTTTAAATATCAAAAATAAACATTGGGTATCAAAGTAATAGCAAAATGAAAACATAGATGCTCTTTGCCAGGATGCCTGAGTGAGACAGTTATATACTGGCAACAGAGTTCATCTGTAGACAAAAACATCTGGCAACAAGTTTATCATAATAGTCTATTGATGTCAATTATTTGAAATTTATGACTTGAAAACAAAGCAGATTAATCTTTTGTCTTACAAAATTTTAATGAGTAATACTTTTGTTGATAGTTTAATAGTTTAGGTGGATCTGAAGTAAAAATATCCCCCATATAACAATCCAGTCACTTAACACAAAGATACCATTTAGTTAATCCATGGGAATAGAGAAAAAAGGCTGTCTAAATTCTAGGGTATCATAACTTGATTGGTAGAAGCCCGCTGAGGAATTCAATAGATGTATTAAAACGCTGTTACATTTTCTAAATGATCTCCATTAGGTTTTTTATACTAATAAAACATAAAAAGGTAGAGTGAAAACAAAGAGTGCCAATAAGCAAAGGAAAAATTTAAATAGTTACTTATTAATTTTGTTCCGGTGTATTTTGTTCCCAAATTTTTAATTAGAATATAACTGGGGTTTATGAGGATTTTGAAATAGGCCAAGGTGAGAGGAACACAATCCTGAAAGGTATTATAAACACAAAGGCAGTGTTTACATACGGGAACTGCTTTGATGATGGTGAGCAGAGAATTTTGTTCAAAGAAAAAAACGAGTTCCATTCATGTATTTAACCAGTGGGATAATAGCGAAAGTAGTCTAATGATAGATTCATTGAAATATTCAAACATTTGTAATTTAAGATTTAGTCCAACTTAATATAATTTAAAATAGTTTCAAAAACACAAAACTTCGTGGGGCGCCTGAGTGGCTTAGTGGGTTAAGCTTCCGACTTTGGCCCAGGTCATGATCTCATTGCTGGTGAATTCAAGCCCCAAGTCGGGTTCTGACAGCTCAGAGCCTGGAGCCTGCTTCTGAATCTGTGTCCCCTTCTCTCTCTGCCCCTCCCCCGCTCACGCTGTCTCTCTCTTTCTCTCAAAAATAAATAAAAATATTATTTTTTTAAATACACAACTTTGCTCTTGTATTTATTCCAACTGTGGGGCATTTAAAAATATTCATTTGTGTGGTGCCTGGGTGGCTCAGTCGGTTAAGTATCCGAACTCGGCTCAGGACATGATCTTGCTGTTTGTGGGTTCCGGGCGCACGTATGTCTCTGTGCTGACAGCTCAGAGCCTGGAGCCTGTCTTGGATTCTGTGTCTCCCTCTCACTCTCTACCCCTTCCCTACTCAGGCACATGAGCCTGGGCGCGCTCTCTGTTTCTCTCAAAAATAAATAAACATTAAAATATATACTTTTTTTCTAACTTAAAATCATTCAATTGTGAATGCAAAAGTGTTCCCTGGTTATGAAGTATAAATTACCTTAATTTATTAGTTTATCTCATTTAGAAAATCTATATAAATCATCGGACACTTGGGCAATTCAGTCGGTTAAACACCCGGCCTTCAGCTCAGGTCATGATGTCCCGCTTCCTGGGTTCCAGCCCCGCCTCAAGGTTTGTGCTGACAGCTCAGAGCCTGGACCCTGCTTCCGATTCTGTGTCTCCCTCTCTCTCTGCCCCTCCCCTGCTCATGCTCTGTCTCTCTCTGTGTCTCAAAAATAAATAAAACATTAAAAAAATTAAAAAAAATAAATTATGTGTGACATATGTGTCTAAGGTTTTATTAAACAGAAAAAAAATCCATACTTCCAAGGGGAAAATATACCGATAAAGTTTTTGCTTTTGTATTTTGAATAGATTTTAACTATTTTAACTTTTTCCCATTGTTAGAGCCTTACCCTGGAATATGGTTAATATGATCTGTACGTGGAAATGGGTAGAGCAAGACAGCTTTGTTCCCTCTATCTACTCTTATTATTTTAGAATGAATAGTGTGTATATCCAGGTAAATTATCCTTAGTATTCATCTTTGTCACTTTCTCTTTTTCTTTCTGACAGTCGTTATCTATTTCTATCACTCTCTATGCAATGTGAGTCTCAGATTGGGTATTCACTACAACTGTTGATTTCCAGTACCTGATCTGAAAACCAAACATGAGAGAATTCAAAAGGAGAGAGATTCTAAATATCCATTCAGAGAATATCTCCCATGCTTAAGATTTTACTCTAAATGGTGCTACCATTTCAATACAAAATCAGTCTGCAGGATTGTACAGTGAGCATGACATGTAACTGTCAGCCCTGACACAACCTGTTTCAAAATCTCAATAAAGGATTCAAAGAAAAATATGAAATTTTCTTATGGTGTCTTTGAAAAGGACTAGGAAATGATTCCCAGTATCTGGGAGATATTTTCACTAACTGTAATATCTATTGAAAAGAGTTGAACTGAAATATAAGTAATTTAAAACATCTCTTGCTATGCCATGCTATGCCAATGAAAACCAAGGTGAGTTATCCCAAAAAAAGAATTAGATGAAAGGATCATCTCTTTTTCCTTAGTCCGTTAAACCCCAGCCTCGGATTCTGCCACTTGAATAGAAAAGACAATGAACTCTTGTGCTCCTTGGGCAGCACCTGTACTTGAATTGGAACAATACAGAGATTAGCGTGGTCCCTGCACAAAGATGACAGCAGGATGATGAACTCTTAAATGGAAACTCTGGAAAACATTTGGCTGTAGGACTTTTAAGGTGTAACAATTTAACTCCTAGGTAAACCAATGGGATTTGATGAGGAGACATTAAAGGTTACACTACAAAGTGAGGTATAGTGTGATTTTCAAAAGTTAAAAATGTTTAAGCAAGCCAGGATGATTTAAGGCAGACACATTTTCTATATCCTATATATGAAGTACCTTTTTATGAGACAGGTGGAGGAGTTGGGATTAAGTTTTGTCTCACATTGGCAAATCTACATAAACTAGATATTTGCCAGATGTTGGGAAAGGAAAGCTATACATATCAGACCGCTTTTATGTGAACATCTGAAAACATTATCCCACCAGCACAAATGTGGATAATAAAATGGGTCCATGACAACATAGGTATCCTATATGATGACGCACAATATCTCAAGGTTAAAAGCAACTTGTTCTATGATAAAGGAGAAAATAATCATTCAGACATAAATACTATTGGGAAAGCAGGAAAAAAAAAAGGATAAAAGAAATTTTCCTGAGGAGTTAGAAGAAAAAATAGGTCTATGAAATAGGATTATATATTACAGAAAATTAAATATGTTTTACAATTGTGTAGCATTGTTCTGTAAAAAGAAAAAAAAAGGATAGAAGAAGATATAAATAGGAAAATTGAAATCTGAAATCCAAGCTGAAATCCAAAAAGAGAATGATATTTAAGTGAATTCAGTCTTTGCTACTGGCCACATTTGAAGTGACCAAATAGTATTTATGCAATGGAACAAAGAGTAGGATAAATATAACTGCAAAGTCTTCCCCCCAAAAAGATAGTAACAGGAATGAAAGCTACCTTGGAAACAAAAAGAACAAAATTCTGACAGTGGAAAGTGGAATTAATATAATGGTGGAAAACTGAAAACTATCTGCAAGAATTCAGGAAGAAATGACAACAACATAAAATAACAAGAATAAGGATAATAAGCATTAGGATAACATTTGGTGATGACATAAAAGCAAAAGACATTCTGAATAAAAATATGAAATATTGAAATAGAAATAAATATCAGATATTTTCAGGGCTTAAAAATACATGCTATATGCAGAATAAAAATTCTTAACACAGGAGAAAATCAATAAAACTCTACACATCCTTAAACACATTATTTCATATTTTAGAAGAGAAAAAAGAGACCCTTGTGAGTAGGATTTTTTGTACCATATTCTTTTTTTTTTTTCTTACTTGGTAATCTCTGCTGTAAAGAACACTGTTAATATTTTTATACAACATTCTTATTAATTGTTTTATTATCTGGTCATTCATAGATTATGTTGAAGTTTCTATATAGATAACTACATTATCAAAACAATTACATTATATAGAAGCAAGCACAATTTTTTAATGTTCTTTCAATTTCATATGGAATCTAATATCTGGCTTCTGCCTTACTTAGTGATGAAGACATCCAGTACAAAATTGAATAGTCGGAATAACAATTCACATACTTACATTGTTCCTAATATTAGTAGGGATGCTAGTGAATTTCAATATTAAGTATAATGTCTTTTAAAAAATTTTTTGTAGATACTAAAGAATAAAGTCAACCAAAGTTGTAGAAGACCTTAATATTGAAAATTACAGACTATTATTAAAGAACAAAAAGTATGTCTAGGAAGAATCAAAATTATAAAGATGTCCTTTTTTGTAGTTAACTTATAAATCCAGTGCCAATCTAACAATACATTAATGAGATATTTTATAGAACTTGAGAAAATGACTCCAAAATTCATATAGAGGACCAAATTAATTGTAAAAATACAATATGTCTAACCAACGAGAGAGAATCACATTAAAACTGAGAATATAATTTTGACAAAAGTATAAACTGCTAACCAGTGAGACAGAGACTGGGTTAGATATAGAGAAATAAATACATATAGTTATTTGCTATAGTCACATATGGCATGTGATGTAAGAGACATTACATATTAATAAATTGAGTGTGAAATATCTATCACATACAAATATACATATATAAACATACATATATAGCACATAAATACATATATACACAATTGAATCCCTACTTCATATCATATAGTATAAAATTCCAGGTGGATTAATATATAAATGAGAAAAATAAAAATTTAAATTATTAAATAAAAATATAGAAGAATTACCTCATTGATATTCTCACTATATCTCACTATATGAAAAGATTAAAAATAATACAGAAACAGAAAAAAGCCTAAAGAAAAATATTCATTTATTCATTCATTCAACAAATATTAAACAATTGCCCTGTTACAGAAATTCTTCCAGATGCTTAGAATGCAGCAGTTAATGCAAAATTTTCTGCATCCATAAAGTTTAAATTTTTGCAATTAACAATTTAACTGCATTCAAAAGGATGTACAAATTTGAAATGAGAAGACACATTTGAAACATATTACCCAAAGAAACATTATACTCAATTTAATTTTTTTAATTAAAAAAATAGAAAACCAACCAAATAAACAACAACAACAACAACAAACAAACAAATATAAGGGATACTATGGTATTCACCATTTGCTTCTTTCCAATTATTCCTCATCTCTCTACCATTTTCCATTTCCCAGGACACTAAATTTTGTATATTTTATCAAGGTGATGCCTTACTTCTAGCTTCACATTTGGGTTTGGTCGATGGGATCCATCGATCAACAGGAGATGGGAAGGTATGGGAAGAGGAGGACGAGGAAGTTACGTTTCTGACTACCTGCCTTCTTGGACACATTGTGTTAAGTGCATCCCTCTACCAACGGCACATCATCTGTAAGGCAGACATCTCCAATAACTCCTCTTTCCATGCATGTTCTAGAAATCATTTTCTTTATCAGATATGCTAGTATCAACAACTCCCTTGATGTTTTTAGCCCCAGGGCGCTTCAACACTTCTTGTTGATTTGCCTGAACACTGCCCATGTCTGTGTAAAGTGGTCTTTTCTTAAACTCCTCAGTTATCTCATTTGAGTATACATCAGTTTTCTGTTAGAACCTGCCCCCATAATAGTTGACAATAAAAACGAAGAGGAAAGTCAAGGAAAAGCAAATATTATCTGTCAATATACCCATACAAAATCAAATTAACCTCAGTAGGAATCATCAGAGAAATAGAACACAAAACAACCAAAATTTGGCAGCTCCAACCCATTAGAAAGCCAGTAATTTAAAAATCTGAGAACATCATCAAGTGCTGACAAAGATACGGAATGCTCGTTGGCAAGGGTTTTCTTGTTTTAATTTGAGAGAGAGAGAGAGAGAGAGAGAGAGAGAGAGAGAGAGAGAGAGGCAGGGAGGAGAAGCAGAGAGAGAGGAGAGAGAGAGAAAATCTTAAGTGGACTCCATGCTTAGCATGGAGCCAGATGCATGACTCAATCCTACGACTCATGACCTGAGCCGAAATCAAGAGTTGGAAGTTCAACTGAGTAAGCCACCCAGGGGCCCCTACAATGACTTTTAATGAACAATTTGGATACATACAGCAGAGTTATATACTCTATATGTAAACATGTGTACTACTTATATACTTTATGTATATAAATATAAGCAAGGGTGTGTATATAGATGTATCTCCTGAGTTTTTGCATATGTACAGAACATTTATTTCAACTTGGTTACCAGAAAAAACTATTTTTCAAATAATTTAAAATGCAGAATAATTATTCATTGGTTGGGGATGCAAATATAAATTTTATAATATTTATGAAATGGAATGAATTAAATAGTTTAAGCATTTCATGTTTCTTAGAAAACAATAAGCTCTCCACTAAAAACAGACAAATAGTATTTGAAAAGTTTAAAATATCATCATTGGTAGGTGTGATAAATGCAGCACTACTCATGATGGAGCACAAAGATGGAAAGAATCTCTTCAATTGCACAGGTCAGCATGGGACTTCAGAGTGATCAAAAACAATCTCTGTTGCTTGCCTCAGTGTGACTTAAATGTTCCATAAGTTTCCATCTAAAAATGTTTCAACATACATTGGAATAAGTCCAATATTTATAGTAATAAAATCAATAAGAAGGATATTATTCATAAATTCCACTAAAAATCTTAAAACATAATAATATTGGTAGCCAGCTGTTACCTTGGAGAACTTTATACATTAGAGTAACACTTCGAACGTATGTGCTTTACTCCTTCAGTATTATCCTGGCTAACTTTATATATTTTTTTAACGTTAATTCATTTTTGAGACACAGAGACAGAGTGTGAGTGGAGGAGGGACGGAGAGAGGTAGGCACAGAATCCCAGCTGTTAGCACAGAGCCCAGAACAAGGCTTGAACTCATGAACCGGGAGATCATGATCCGAGCTGAAGTCAGAGGCTCAAACAATTGAACCACCCAGGCACCCTGGTCCTGATAGTCTTTGCTTTTTGTTTCCATTGCAAATATAGAATTAATTTGCCCATCTCCAGAAAACCCTCTGTGAGAATGTTGAATAGAATTGCACTAGATTTGGATTCTTTATTTTTTATGTTATGTTATGTTATTATTTTTTGATGTTTATTTATTTGTTTGTTTTTTTGTTTTTTTGTTTTTTGTTTTTTTTTTTTTTTTTCAGAAAGAGAGGTAGAGAGCAAGCAGGGAAGGGGCAGAGAGAGAGGGAGACAGAATCCCAACCAGGCTCCACGCAATCAGCATGGAGCCTGATGCGGGGCTTAAACTCTCAAACCATGAGATTGTGACCTAAACCAAAACTAAGAGTAGGACACTTAACCAATTGAGCCAACCAGGTGCCCTGGACTCATTATTTAAAAAATTATTTTATGTTCCTTGCTATTAACTTATTAATTAGGCATCACTTTACTATTATATAAGTGTTGACCCTAGACATTTCAACAGACTTCCTTCATTTATTAAAATATTATAAGAAATGGTACTTCTTCATTTCCTGGGCAATGCATGGGTTAATTAGAAAACTTAATATTTATTTATTTTTTCTTAATAAATGTTTTATGTATTCATTTGATACATAATTTAGGGTCTCAAAATATCATTTTTGTTTATCGTCAGTAATCAATTAGATATGCCACCATACTTACTATTGTCTTAATTTTATATTTACTGATCATTTCCTCCTGCATCATAAACCTAAATGCAATAATTCTTTTGCCTGCAGAAGAGTCTTCATTCACTATTGAATAAATTCTTACTGTTTTACTTTGTCCGGAAACGTCTTCATTATTGACATATAATTTGACTCGATGTTGATTCTAGATTAGCAGATATTTTCTTAAAGCATTCTCAATAGAATATACCATTTTATGCTAGCTCCCATTTTTATATTGAGAAATTAGCTAGAATTCTTATTTTTATTCCTTTAAATATAAAATACCTATTTTTCTTCTGGCTGCTTTTAATATATCCTATCTTTTGGGGGGGTTTAAAAGGTTAGTATGCTATGACTTGTTATTATATGTGTGTTCATTTGCTAATAATATAATGCTGTTAAATTTTATAGTGATCATTTTTTATAGTGATTCTTGAAATAATGACTTAATGTGTTTCATCAATTTAAAAATCTCTTATTTGTTATCTCTTCCAATTTACTTGTGTCTACATTCTCCCTATCCTCATCTTTGGGAAATATAATTGTATGATTAGATGCTAAAAGATATTATACTTTTAAAATATTTTATATTTCTTAGTTTTTCTATATTTCCCATCATTTTGTGTTTGCTAGAAATAAACTAGTAAACATATATGTTTTCTTTCTCTCTAGCTGGGTTTAATCTACTATTAAATCCATAAATTAAGTTATTAATTTCAGATTGTTTAATTATTATAATTTGTATTAGAATCATTTTAAGTTTCCATTTATTTGCCCCCAATTTTTTATCTAGTCACTCAACTACTGAAATATTTAATTGTATTTATTTAGAAGTCATAATCTAATCATTTTATTAGCTTTACCTCTATCTTCATATTGTCTTTTGTCTGTTTTTTGGAAAGGTATTGTCTTCCCTTATGCCTTGTTATTTTTTATTGTGCTCCAGATTTTTACTATGTCACAGCAGTTTTCTGAGGATTTGAAAGATACTGTTTTTACATATTTGTTGAGTTTTTCTGGCTATTCTTAAGATGGCTAATTTATAGATGTATTTATAGAGCAGGCCATCTAAAATAGATACAAATTACATATTTAAAGAGCTATGTAATTGTTACCTCTTTGAGAGGCTTTAGCTTTCTTAATCTTTAAAGGAATGTAATGAGAATAAAAGTGGAATGTCATGATATAAACAGTTTTCTGTATTAACTAGTGATTTGCAGTAAACTAGAAGGTGCTAGAAGAGAACATTTGAAAATATTTGAATAAGCATATTTAAATAGACTTCTTTCATCAGAGTTTCTCTAAGATATTAATCAGGGAAAAAGTACTATAAGTCTCCAAGAAAAGTATAAGTTATCAAATATTACTAACAAATTTGCTGATGTAAAAATTTTCTATTAGTTGAACATCTTACAAGATAGAATTCCATGCCATAAACTTTGGGTGTTAGCCTAGATGAACTTGAAAGAAGATCCATCTTTTCCATTATGTGAATTGAAACAATTAAATTTAAGACTAAGTAAGGGGTCTTGTTAGCAACTGTCTTTAAGTGTATGAATTGTTTTTCAAAGGAAGATACTGGCCATCTGTTCTCTTGCTCCACTGAGAATAAAACAAAAGCATGTGAAACTTATGTTTGAGAAAGGGAGAGTCAGGTTAGATGTAAGAAACAACTTATTGACATTAAGGTTGTTTAAACACAAAAGTGCGTTACCAAGGGAATTTATATAATGTCTTTCTCTGAACATCAGTAAGAATAAGCCAGACAACCATCTGTTTTAGTGGCTCAGTTTGTAGCCCTGCCTGAGAGCACAGCACTGGATTATAAAGCCTCTGGAGATAGCTTCCATTTTATAAAGATGTATCCGACATGGAAATGGCAGGAAAAAATATATATCATGTAAAGGGAGTGCTCTGATTAAATGATATATTCTAAGAACCCTGGCATTAAAAAAAAAAAAAAACATAAAGAAGAGGAACATTTTAATAAAGTTTTAAATGAAAATTTCATGTTAACAAATATAATGCCAAAATACTAAATTTTGTCTTATATTCTAAATGTTATTCATAGCCTGGAGCCTGTTTCAGATTCTGGATTCTGTGTGTCTCTTTCTCTCTGCACCTCCCCTGCTCATGCTCTCTCTCAAAAATATAATAAAAACATAAAAAATTAAAAAAATTATTAAATAATTGACATGCAATAAAATGCCTGTTTTAAATCTATCAAAGATTTTCAACAATCATACACCCTTTTAACTACCAACCAAAACAAAATAGAGGAATAATTTTTATCATCCCAGGAAGTTCTCGTGCAGACCTATAATCAGTCACCAGCCTACAGGCAACCACCAATCTGAATTAAATCACTGTATCTTCATTTTGCTTGTTCTAAAAACTTCATACATATATGCATAATATATTCATATTATATATTATGTTCTGAATTTTATATATTCATATATATTATTTTTGTCATTCCATGTGCTCAACTTAATTATTTGAAATATATCCATTTATTTGCATCACCAGTTTGTTCCTTCTTACTGCTTATACTTATTGCTTTTTCATCACATACAACAAAGTAGATGATTTTCCGTTGTTAGGCTAAAGCACACTTTGAATATCCATTAACTTACTAATAGGCATTTGTATTATTTCTGATCTTTTTCTGTTATTAGTAGATCAACTTTAAATATTACTATTATACAAATATTTTGAGGGTACATAGGTTTTCTTTACTTGAGTAGATATCTATGTGTAGAAGTCTTCAGTTACAGAATAATTATATTTAACTTTATAGGTAAATGCTACAACACTTTACCAAAGTGGTTTTCCATCTCACACTTTCACCTACAATGTAGAACTCGAGTTGCTTTGCATCCTTGACAACGTTTGCTACTTTCAGTCTTTGATTTTAGCTGCCCCATAAGTGAGTGACTGGTATTTCCCCATTAGTTGCTGGCTTTGGACACTTTTTATTTCCTTATTAGACATTCGTAGGCATGCTTTTCTGAAGTGGCTACTCAGTTATTTTTCACATTATTTGTCTTTTTATTATTCATTTGTAGGAGTTTTATATATATCGGCACTAAAGTCTTGTCAGTTACAAGTGATGGGTGTGCTTCTTCCCATTCTGTGCCTTGCCTTTTCATTTCCTTTTCATTTCCAGTGTCTTTTATTGAGAAGTTTGAAACTTTTTTGAGTACAGTTCATCATTTTTTTCTTTTATTAATAACGATTTCATGTCCTAAGATCATCTTTAATTACGTACAACATGGATGACTATTACAAAAATGATAATAACATCTGTAAGTATATTTGATTGGTCTGTTTTGTCCTTTAGTCTTAATCCCTGCTTGCATTCCTACATTTTGAAGGAGTGTTATTAAGTGAATATGTACTTCTGATTATCCTGTCTTTATGAGAAGTTTCACTTTCTCATTATTCACACTTTCATAAAAACATTTGTTTTTCTATGTGTCTGGGATGCTTTTAACACTGAAGTCTTTTTTTTCTTTATGTGATTAGAGCCTCACTATCTTTCTTGTGCTTACTAATTACAGAATACATTTTTATTTTCTTTTACTTTCAAGTGTGAATCTTATACACAACATATAGTTGGATATTGCATCCAGTGTGTCCTCTTCTGCCTTTTAATTGATGGTGCTTAATCTTTTATTTAATGTAATTATTGAAAAAGTTGGGTTTATGTCTAGTTGTTTTCTTTTTCCTTGTATTTTTGTTCTTTTGTTCTTCCTTTACTCCCTTCTTTTGAGTTAACTGAATATTACTCCCATGTTTTCATGGTTTTTTAATATATTGCACACTTTATATATAAGTCACTCCAGTTATATTTCAGAGAAAGTAAGAATGTAAAAAAGATACACAGGAGAATTAGGTAAAGGATTGAAGAAAATAGGCCTTTAATGTGAGGTTTCCTAAATGTGGCAATGTGGCTCCAAACTGGATTAGGTTTGCTAGATCCATAGCAGCCAAAGGCTTTAGCTTCTTTATGTATTTATTGTTGCTTACTTTTATTTTTCCTTTTTCGTATTGTCTCTTACTATTACTCCAACAACTCCTACTTTAATAGATGTAATGTTAAGTAAGGTGTGGTAGAGGGTAAGCATTCTATAAACTTATGATTGAATATCAGTCTTTTAGTGGATCTGAGTCCCTGGGCTGAAACTGTCAAAGGTGCTTTGACATTATTTCCAAATTTAGGTGAGACAGGATGGAAAGAGGAGAATAGACTCTGAAAATGGTTCTTCACCCAAGTAGATAAGATCTAGTGGTTTCCCTGGGAAAGTAAGCTTTTGTCATGGAGAATTCTCTGATTAACCATATGACAAAACATTTACCAATGCCTCCCACCCCACTGTGACCAGAAAGGTGGGATTTTTCTGTGATCTTTCTTGTGAGTACCTGGTGGGGTCCCTGGAGGTAAAACTCACAAAAATGTGGAGTTCCTCCCAACACAGGACTAATAGGAGTTTTCCACTCTCCAGTTAATCCACATTCAGCCTCTAGTAATTCATTCAGGAGGCATATTTGTGTTCCTACCAGTTTATAATAAACTGATCTTGATGATGATTCTCCAGATTGCCATGTGATGATTTTCCCTGTGACCTCAATTGTCTGACAGATCTAAAAAGAGTCACTGATTTAGGCTTTTTTTCTGCCTTCTTTCTCATGGTAAGAACAGGAGGGACAACTTTCTGGGCTCTTGTTGGAGCAGAACCCCGTGTGTGCTACCTCAGCCATTGGCCCTAGGGATAAAAGTGATCTTTGTCACTAAAAAGTGTTTATGTGACTCTATAATTTAGTTATTTTAGATATCATTATGCCCAACATTGTTCAAAGGCTTTAAAGAAATTGTTTTTTGTTGTTGTTGTTTATCCTGTAATTATCTATTACTTTAGTAGGAGGGACAATCTTTTACTATCTTCTACATTCCAACCAGAAGGGGAACTCAGTTTAACTGTTTTTGTTAATACCATTCTGCTGGATTTTATTGAGTTTCATTCTTTTTATAGTTATACCATTAGTTTATTTTATGTATTCTCTTATTAAACAAGTTGTGACCAACTTCCTACATTAGAGACAACGCACACAAATGTAAGTGGCAAAAAAATGAACTGAGATTAAAAACAACAATAAACAGCCCTAGGTCCAGTCCCTTAGCAATGTTTGTTGTACTAAGAAAGCTTGGTTGTGTTATTCCATATTGTTTAGAATTTAGCCTAAAATTCTAATTTTTCTAATTTGAATGATTTTCTTTTTTCTTCCAATTTACATGAATTAGAAAGCAACTACTGAATTATGCTACAATAAAAATTTAAAGCTCTGTAGATACTATCTAGAGATACATTCATTTTATTTTATTTTATTTAACGTTTATTTATTTTTGAGACAGAGAGAGACAGAGCATGAATGGGGGAGGGGCAGAGAGAGAGGGAGACACAGAATCTGAAGCGGGCTCCACGCTCGCAGCCATCAGCCCAGAGCCCGACGTGGGGCTCGAACTCACAGACCATGAGATTGTAACCTGAGTTGAAGTCGGATGCTTAACCGACTGAACCACCCAGGCGCCCCAAGATACATTCATTTTATACACACTGTGTATTAGCTTGTGGAAAACCATACTCCAGAGGTGCTTGGGTGGTTCAGTCAGTTAAGCCCCCCACTCTTGATTTTGGCTTGGGTCATCATGTCAGGGTCATGAGATTGAGCCCTGTGCTGGGCTCCTCACTGGGTGTGGAGCCTGCTTGGGATTCTCTCCCTCTCCCTCTGTCCCTCCCCCACTAATACTCTCACTCTCTCAAAAAAGAAAGGAAAGAAAAGAAAGAAATCCATACTTCATAATACTGTCCCATAGATTAGTATATGTCCATAATTGAGGTAGTCAATTTATCCAATTGACCTTGATCTTTCCAACTTGGTCCACTTGCTTTGGTTACCAATAGGTAGGGATATTGATACAGTTAAGTAACAGCTGATAGTTCTCCAAAGTCAAGCCCTCAGCTTCCGTTATGTGAAAGATAATATTTCCATTGCTTCTTCTTTTTCTTTTTTTAATTTTTTTTAATTTTTTAAAATTTTTATTTATTTTTTATTTATTTCTTTTTGAGAGAAAAACATCATAAGTGGGGAAGGGGCAGAGAGAGAAGGAGAGAGAGAATCTCAAGCAGACTCTGCCCTGTCAGCATGGAGCCAGATGTGGGGATCAAACTGACAAAACCGTGAGATCATGACCTGAGCCAAAACCAAGAACCGGATGCTAAACCGACTAAGCCACCTGGGCTCTCCACTTCTTCTTTTTCTTTCTAAAATACCATTCAGAAATTATTACTTAATTGTTTTGAGAAATGATATTGTGTGTGATATCCTGTGTGATATCCAGTGACAATATTTGAGATATTATGAACTTTTCAAGTATTTACTAAATGTATATTTTGGATCCTCTATTTACAAGTGATGAAGAATAAGAGTGGTTTCTATTCAGATGGAGATTAGACTCTTTCAACGAGACAGAAAGAAATATTAAAATAAATTGTGATAAGAGCTATGACAGAGAAATGCAAAGTATTAAGTAGAAAGCTTACCTAAGTTATTTTGGAGTTATTTCTAACTTCCTAGGGCTGCTCTAATGGAGTACCACAATCTGGGTGGCTTAAAACAATAGAAATTAATTGTCTCACAGCTTTAGAGGCTAAAAGTTTGAAATCAATGTGTCACCAATACTTTGCTGCCTCTGAGGCCCATAGAGGAATCCTTTGTCTATTCCTAGCTTCTGGTCCATTTGCTGACATTCTTTGACATTCCTTGGCTTGTAGATACTCACTCCAATTCTCTACCTTCACATGCCATCATCCCCATGTATCTTTGTGTTCATAGGACTGTCTTCTAATAAGGACATTACATTCCTATTCCAGCATCAGTTCATCTTGACTAATGATACCTGTGGGCTCCTACTTCCAAATAAGATCACAGTCAGAGGTACTAGGGATTAGGACTTCAGCATATCTTTTCATGGGAAACAATCCAACGAAAAAAGATTATTTTAAATATTCTAGAGGTAATAAACATTTTAAAAAATGAGTCACCATACCCCACTATATGAGTGATGTATTTGAATTCTTCTTCCAAATAATGATTATAAAAATTAATATTTAATGAGCATATGCCAATTTTTGGTACCAGCCTATTTAACTAGGCTATATAGATATAGATAAAGATATAGATATAGATATATATCATAGGATAGTAGATATGAAAATACTTAACAAACAAAAAAGTTAAGAAAAATGAAATTTCTTATTATTACCACTATAAAGAATAAACACATGTTAATAATATAGATCTAAAAAGTGACTTTGGCATCTGACCTAATTCCATCTATTCTAAAATCCTACAACAAAGTTATAGTGCAGAATTGAAATTTTATTTCTTCCCCTCTATAAAAAAAAAAAAGATGTTCTCTAATGAAATAATGGTATATGTTGAAGTTTCCATTGGATTTTTTTGTCAGAAATTTTACATTACTATTCCACAAATAACAAAAAAAGGAATAAACTGGCCCACAAATAATATGTACCTCAAATTGCTTTTTTACTATATTTGACATTACAAAGGCAAAGAAACCCAGATTCTTTACTAAACTTCTTAGATATGTATTTTTTAAAGTGTACTTAAACTTAGGGGCACCTGGGTGGCTCAGTTGGTTAAGCGGCTGACTTGGGCTGAAGTCATGATCTCGTGGTCTGTGAGCTCCAGCCCCGCGTGGGGCTCTGTGCTGATGGCTCAGAGCCTGGAGCCTGCTTCAGATTCTGTGTCTCCCTCTCTCTGCCCCTCCCCCATTCGTGCTCTGTCTCTCTCTGCCTTTCAGAAATGAATAAATGTTAAAAAAAAAATTAAGTTTACTTGAACTTAAAAGAGAGAGAAAGAGAGAGCGAGCATGGGGCAGAGAGAGAGGGGGAAGAGAAAATCCCAAGCAGGCTCCACACTGCCAGAGTGGACCCAGATGCAGGGTTTGAACTCATGAACAGTGGTATCATGACTTGAGCCAAAATCAAGTCAGATGCTTAATTGGCTGAGTCAGCCAGGCCCCCCTTGGATATTTTTATAAAGAGATATTTTATTATTTTATCTTATTTTATTTTATTTATTTTATATTTTATATTTTATAATTTTTACAAAGAGATATTTTATAAAGAGATATTTTCTTGTTTAAAATGAACATAAACTCTATACCTTGTAAGAAAGGTTAGTAATAAGAATGGTCTCCCTCTAAAAATATAAATTATTATTGTCCCTAAGGTTAAAGAAAAAATTCTACTTGAAAATATTTGTTTTATTTTTTTTTTTATGTTTATTCATTTTTGAAAGACAGAGAGAGAGAGAGCACAAGCAGGGGTAGGGCAGAGAGAGAGGGAGGCAAGAATCTAAAGCAGGCTCTAGGCTCTGAGCTGTCAGCACAGAGCCCTACACGAGGCTCGAACTCATGGACCGCGAGATCATGACCTTAGCTGAAGTCAGACGCTCAACCGACTGAGCCATCCAGGTGCCCCTGTTTGTTTGTTTTATAACGTAATCATAAAAGAGAAATACGTAAATGTCTAAGAATATTTAAATTACAAAATTCTATATATAATTCACTCAACACAAAATTAAGTTTCTCTGGGTCAGTTATTTTTTTTTTCTTTTTCTGAGCACTAAACTGGATCACAATTAAAAATATTAGGTGTTTATTTGGTATTTCATAAACATAACTTTTCAACTTTGGGAGTAAAAATTGGGTATCATAAATTTCATAACACATTTTTGTTTTAAAGTATTCAGGATAAGAAAGATTTGATGGTACACACCATTCTTACTCACAAGTGCACCCTTACAGTAGTATATCAAGCTTTTAATTGTTAGGGAGGCTAAATACAGGATAAGCTAACAGTTTTAAACGGGTATAAAATGCTATGTAGATATCAACTTTAAAAATGAATCTTTGATGTGTGTCTTCTTTTCATTTTTGCAATTAATTTTAGCTTTTGAAGTTATTTGGCATCTAATTTAAGTCCACAGAGTATAAATTTGTGCATTAACTTGAAGATAGACCCATATTTAGCACAAACAAGGTTGGGAGATCAACAGGATTAGAGACAAATGTTAATTTCAAATGTATAAACTCAAGTTTATTGGGGCTTTTAAACCAACTAGCACATTTGTTCCTAATCAAAGGCTTTAATTTAATCATCAGAGACTGTAAGATGCTTTTCAATTCTGCCTCTCATATGGGACAGACTAGCATTTATTGTCACACAATTTGAGCAAAAATCTACAGATGAATCTAAAATAGAAATCCAGAGACACTAAGGAGTTTTGATGAACATTTTATCTCTTTGAAGTGAACACCATTAGGAGCTGAGAAAAAGAAGCAAAGGAATAACTTTGAATATACTATTTTTCTGAAATAAGAGAGGAGGGTTCCAATGTCAAAGACACTTTACATGGATACAGTGACAATATGACATTCCGGGGGCGTATTGGAAGTGAGCAACACGTTGCACAGGTATGGGACAGAATGAGGCAGAGCCAGAATCCTCAATCCTAGATTAGTTTCCTATGGTGATCTTTCCTGCTACATTTGCACTTAAACTCTAATAGGCTGTGAAGTAGCAAAAGAAATCTCTCTTTGATCAATCTATTTGGGGAGCTCCATTATTGAATTTGATTATCACACTTTTTATCTACCTAATTATCAGACAATTAATTAAGTTTTCAGTTGAAAATGCTAGAACCAGGGGTGCCTGGGTGGCTCAGTCGGTTGAGAGTCCGATTTAGGCTCAGGTCATGATCTCATAGCTGGTGAGTTTGAGCCCAGCGTCGGGCTCTGTGCTGACAACTCGGAGCCTGGGGTCTGCCTCGGATTCTGTGTCTCCCTCTCTCTCTCTACCCCTCCTCTGCTCATGCTCTGTCTCTCTGTCTCAAAGATAAGTAAACATTAAAAAAAAAAGGAAATGCTAGAACCAATTTTACTTCCTTTTATCGATTAAGTCAAAGTCTTCAGACATTCTATACAGATAAATCAAAATATCGGAGAGTAACTGCTAGACAAAAACTATTCCACCTGCACTACTTTATTTAAAATCTAAACATCTATATAAAATATGTATTATATCTCCTGTTATGAGGGATGATATATTTAGGGAGGGAAGCTTCAAAGAACTGACAATCAATGTTCTTGATTGTTCATGCACTAAATTTCTGGAAAGGCAATCATTAATGTTCCCATGTACACCTACTGATTGATTTCCTCACCTTCCGACTTCTCTGGCTTCTCACTTGCTTTCCTATGAATTTTAGAGTTATTAAAAATACTTTCATAAACACTTTGAATCAAGTAGTGTTCTCAAGTGGGCCAATGCCTTTATCATAAAAATCCATTTCCAAATTCTCTTTAAGGAACAAAGATTATCACCACTGCCAAAAAAAGAATAATGTTTTGCATGAAGTATGATATCTAATGGATTTCAACAGGGCTGGTATCTTGATTGATATAGAGATACTTCAGAATGGCAATACAAAAGAAAGCCTCCAGAAACATGCTTCACTTAGCTGCTACATTTTTCAATTTCCTTTTCAAGTATTTACATTTATGAATCTTGTAGAAAACAATATCCCCGCTCACATTTGCACTGAACTCTTTTATTCATTAGTCACAATCGGTGAACAATGTTTTATGGTTTCATCAGCCACTTGCATTTCCTGAATAAATGCAAGACAATACAAATGAGCAAACAGATAAAGAAAATGTAAATGGCACCAGAGCAAGTCATATATTAAAGAATAATCATAGATAAATAGCACAAGGAATGCTCAAGCCTGCCTAATACGTTTAGCTGAATATCTGTTAGTAAATAGTCAATATAAAATCATTTTTCTCTCCTTAATAAGAAAAACACATTCAGGAAAGTAAGCTTATCCTTTGACTTTTTTGCCTTTAACTTTGTGCAAAAGTCATGTTTAGAGGGATTTTCCTTGATACCAAAAATGTCTATCTTTTTAATCTTACAACTTGTTTGTTTTAGAATTTTCCTTACTTGGTGTTTATGGATTTTTTCCTCTAAATTAATTTAAAATTTCTGTGCTCTTTGAAAAGACTGTCTTCCTCCTGACACAATATTGTTTCTGCCTGGGGAATATTGAATGATTGTTAAATTCATTCTAAAAACAAGTAATAACTAATATTTTTCACTTTTTTTTCCGGAAAATAAATATGCATCACATTTAAGTGTAGGCTTCTGGAACTAAGTATATGTATCCATGACAAAATTGTAACCCCTAAAATTGAATTTTTAAAACTGAAAGCATTAATTGAAAACATATTACTGATACAAGTAGCAACACCTAGACTATGAATGATAAATATGAGAAATTCAATAGAAGTAAATTTAAGAATGCACCACATTAAATACAAAACGAAACAGGAAGTAATCCACCACTGTCATTTTCTGCTTTATGTGATAAGTATATTTTCCTATTTCAAGAATAATATATACCATATTTCTATCCTCGGTTTTTTAAGATCAAATTATAAAATGTCTGAAATAATCTCATTTAACTAAAATATTAAGTACCTCAGTATTACTTCCATTTACAAAGTAAGATAGTATTCTACAACGTACTCCATTTGCCTTATTACATACATCACAAATACCTATTTATGTTCATTCTTCACGCGCAATGGAAGAAAACCACTATTAAAATAGCATGCTATTGTTTAGCATCTATCACTACAATATACAATTGTTCTAAAATGAGCCTGTCTTCTGTCAGTTTTTATATTTGCGAAGGCTTCTCTTCTTCTTCAATGCAACTTGGTTTTGTTGACGCTCACCAGCCAAAGGCCACCAGGAATACAGCTACAGTAAAAACACAGTACGGTTCATTGAATTTTCTGTGTATTGAATTTGAAAACACATCAGAGAGAGAATAGAGCATCTTTGTAAGAAGTAGTTTGGGGGCAATTCTGATAGAATTAGAGCTTGTGGCAAATGAATACAAGGAAGAGTTTAAGGAAAGGAGGTCCAGTCCGGGACTGGATGCTACCAGAAAACAGGAATAATTTGACAGCTAAGAATCACATTATTTTTGGATGATGGAGGAATAAAGCTGGGTACAGGTTTATCACCGGTAAAGAAACAATTATAGGTCATGATGGAAAAACATGAACATTACTATTGGGGTTGAAGAAAGCCCTTGTGTCTGATTTGTTTCACTATGAATACAGAGTGGCCTGCCTGATCATTTTTCCTGTTCTCTGAAGACTGTTTATGTCCAGTTGGTAACATCAAGGCTGTTGTTGCCAAATGCGAGCGCCATTTCTTGATGGTCTTGGAGTAGAATTATTGTGTACAAGAAAAATATCCAAGCTTTTTTTTTGTGAGATTTCTTTATACAGACATGTTCTAAATTATTCTAAACACCACTAGAATATAATGAAACTAGTGGAATTTTTTTGTTAGGTACAAACAGTCCTCATTTTACATGGTAATAGAAGACTGTGAAAATATCCATGCACACTGAAGCTGTACAAAGTGATCTTAATAATAAATAGAGAAATTAAAATTGTTCTGTGATCTTTAAAAATAATGGTCAAAATATTAAAAACTCTTTTACTGGTGGGTTGTAAATGTGTAATGCATTGAAAAAATAGTCAAATTAATATTTACTGAGTACACTGGGATTTAAAACATTAGAAACACTCAGAATTAAAGTATTGTATTTCTTTGTACAAACTTATTGAAAGTAGTTTGAGCAGTACCTTTGTGTTTTCTTCTCATCATAAAACTTATAGAGTAAAAGCCTTTTCTACGCCTTGGTGAACTGTCATATTCCTTTCTAAGACTATATCCATTTCCAGCATTTTGTCCTTTGTGCTTTTATTGATGTTAAATATCTCCAAGAGATTTTATTTTTTGACAGGGTCACTGCCTCTGTGACATATTCATCCTTTTCATCACAGTCACTTCTCTCATTTACATCAGTGAGATTTCCTTCACAAGATCCTGAGGCTGCATGGAGCATCTCTCCAACTGCAGCAGTGTTGCACTGACACGACTTGAGATTTCTGCCGTATCTCCGTTTTGTATTCAATTTGGATTTCACTTTCGGGATTATCAGTTTCTTTCTTGCATGCATTTTTATCTTTAGTGACCAACCCCCTCTTTTGATTTTTCCTATCTATAAACTGGCATGTGGATGAATTACTGGGAGACAAAAGGACGACACAACTACACTTTTGACTCTGTACAAACTAACAGCTGCACAGTGACCAATCACCAACCAACTTTGAAAGAAAGGTGTAATGGGTCTTTGCTCATTACGCATATCTGTGAGTTACACAGGGACTTGTGAACTTAAGTGCTTTGTAGCAAAGTTTCACTTTATGCAATTACTCTTGGTTACCATAGCATGGTAAATAAAATTTGAACCATATAGTGGGGGGGGGGGGCGCTGATTTTATTCAACTAAACTGTGGTAACTGAAACACATATATAGCAGAACCAGATAAAGTGAGGAATATATGCATTTATATATTTCTAATGATCTAGTCTTTGGTGCATTTTCAGTTATTATATAAAAAAGTCATCTATGCTCATTGCTTTTGTATATTATCCTAACCATGGGTATTTTATGGAGATGGGAAGAAAGCTGATGAAAGTTTAATATCATTTTGTTCATTATATATGAAAAATGTATTTGCTATAGATTACAGAAAACCAAATAAATATTAAAAGCTATATCACCCTTCATAATAAGAATTTAGAGTGGTTCTAGGGTTGATTAGTACAATGACTTGATGTCATTTTAAATGAACCCAAGTTCCTTCTGTGTTTTCCATTCTACCATTATAGCTGTCCGGTTTGTCCTTAAGGTCTGTACCCCTTGTATGAGTTTCCCAGAGCTACTGTAACAAATTAGCATAAACTGGGTAGCTCAAAACAACGCAAAATATTTCTCTCACAACCCCAGAGGCTAGAAGTTCAATATCAAGGTATCAGCAAGGCAATCTCTAGTTTCCAAGTGACTTGATTTCTTTCAGTTTTTCTAGCTGTTCCCTACCTTGTCTTCAACCATCTTTTCAACACTCTAAGTTTCTTTCAAGTATTTAGAGATATTTCATAGTTTTTAAGCCACATGCCCTGCAATAAGAACTGACTAAATAAGTTGAAAGAGTTAATACTGCTTGGAGATGGTTCCAAAGATTTTTTTTTAGTATATTTATATCCTCTGAGATATTAACATACTTTAGCTTCAAACTTTCAACATAAAAAGCTAAAAATAAAATAAAAAACTTCAAAGTCTAATAATATTCCAGAATGTATTCTTAGTTTGATTTACTATTAAACCAGTTTTTCTACTGTTATTAATATTGTGTATAATATCCACTACATGCATTTGATGTAACAAGAAATGTTATATTCATGAATTTCAAATTAAGACTCATTGCAAACTCATAGAATCACAAAAGAAAAAGTCTTAGTCCCAAGTGTTCTATCTCATCCCCAAATAGCACTTTCTCCTGTAGTGGTCACTCCACATAATGTATGGAAATTTACAAGTGTACCTTGTTTTATTGTGCTTTGCTTAATTGTGATTTATTGTGTTTTTTTACAAATTCAAGGTTTGCAGTAACCTTGTGCCAAGAAGTCTATTGGTGTTATTTTTTCAACAATAGTGGCTCACTTTGTGTCTGAGTCACATTTTGGTACTTCTGACAATATTTCAAAACTTTTCATCATTATTACATTTATTATGATGATCTATGATCAATGAGTGATCTTTGATGCTCCTACAATTGTTTGAGGATGCCATGGACTGTGCCCATGTAAGAGGTGAATTTAATAAATGTGCGTTTTGACTGCTCTACCAACTGGTGATTTCCCCAATCTCCTTCCCTCTCCTCAGGTCTCTCTTTTAGCTGAGATACAACAATACTGAAATTAGACTAATTAAGCACCTTATAATGGCCTATAAGTGTTCAAGTAAAAGGAAGAGTCACATGTCTCTCATTTTAAATCAACAGCTAGAATGATTAAGCTGAGTGAGGGAGACATGTGGAAAGCCAATACAGGGAGAAAGTTAGGCCTCTTATACTAAACAGTTAGCCAAGTTGTGAAAGCTAATGATAAGTTATAAAAGAAAATAAAAGTGCTAATTCAATGAACACATCAATAATATGAAAAAGCAAAACAGACTTATTGTTGATATGGAGAAAGGTTTTGTGGTCCGGATCAAAGACCAAACCAGCCATAACATTCCCTCAAGCCAAAGCCTAATCCAGAGTATGGAAAAACGTCATTATATCCACATTAACATGTATTTAGAAGAAGTTGAGCGGCACCTGGGTGGCTCAGTCAGTTAAGCATCTGACTCTTGATTTTGGCTCAGGTTCATGAGCTCATGGTTCGTGGAATGGAACCCCACATTGGGCTCAACATTGACAGTGTGGAGCCTGCTTGGGATGCTCTCTCTCCTCTCTCCGCCCCTGCCCCCATTCACACTCTTTCTCTCTCCCTCTCTTTCTCCAAAAATCAATAAATAAATATTAAAAAAAAAAGAAGAGGTTGATTCTAATCCTATCTTTTAGGGGTTCAAGACTTCACTAGAGGAAGCAACTACAGATGTGATAGAAACAGCAAGAGAACTAGAGTTAGAAGTGGAGGCTGAATATATGACTGAATCGTTGTGATATGACACTAAAACTTTAATGGATGTGAGTTGTTTCTTATGGATGGGAAAATAAAGTGGTTTCTTGAGATGGAATCTATTCCTGGTAAAGATGCTATGAAGGTTGTTGAAACAAGAACAAGGGATTTAGAATATTACATAAATTTGGTAAAGCAGTGGCAGGGTTTGACAGGATTAACTCCAACTTTGAAAAATTTGTGGGTAAAATGCTATCAAACAGAATCATATGAGATAGAGAAATCATTCATGAAAGGGAGGGTCCATAGATGTGGCAAACTTCGTTATTATCTTATTCTAAGAAACTGTCACAGTCATCTCAACTTTCAGTAACTATCACACAGATCAGTCAACAGCCATCAACATCAAGACAAAACCCTCTACCAGAAAAATGATTACAACTCACTGAAAGCTCAGATAATGGGTTAGCATTTTTTAACAATAAGGTATATATACACTCTTTTACAATAGTAATAATAGCTATTGCACACTTAATAGACTACAGTATAATGCAAGCATAAACAAATAAGAGTGATAGCCTCTGAGGAAACCATACCCAAAACTGTAACTGTCATGTAGGACTATTCTTGTTCAGATTGAGGTATAATAATACACGGAACTTCCACTTGATTTTGTTTTGTTTTGTTTTGTTTTAATATAATTTATTGGCAAATTGGCTTACATACAACACCCAGTGCTCCTCCCAACAAGTGCCCTCCTCATGCCCATCACCACTTTCCCCTTTCCTCCACTCCCCATCAACCCTCAGTTTGTTCTCTGTATTTAAGAGTCTCTTATGGTTTGCCTCCCTCCCTCTCTGTTTGCAACTATTTTTCCCCTTCCCTTCCCCCATGGTCTTCTGTTAAATTTTTCAAGATCCACATATGAGTCCACTTGATTTTTTTTAACCTACAGAATATTTTAGGTGAAGTTGCATTAAATCACATTGAAGAATACATTATATACAAACTAGTCAACCTTACAAATATGCACCCAGAAAACTAACAATGATATTTAGTTTAATTCTGATGTTATTGCCCAAATTTTCATCACCAAGAACCTAGACAAACAAGTGTAAGCTCATGGTCTTTAATTCCCTCAATCCTCAATTATCTTCTCATTTTCCTTTTAAAAAATTCAAAGGAAACATATAAAAATAAAAAAAAAATCTATGAAATAAAAACACGTTTTTTGCAAAATAATTCAGACTTATTTTTGTAAGACTGGAAAATTCATAAAAGCAAAACTAAATAAAATTAATAAGAAGAAATACACTTATATATCCTACTATACAGAGTTTATCAGCAGATGTTGAATATCATAACTTCTAAAAAAAATCTCTCTGGGAGTCACGTCTGTAACCCTCATTAGCCCACAAATTTCATTCATTACATTTGAGAGATATGTTTGCCTCTCTGAATTTCTCTAGCTCTAGCTACTGCTGTTTTTAAAAGATAATAAGCAAACCTGGACAATTAATTCTAGAACATAAGGCATTCAGCTGTTCTTCAGGTACATTCTAAATAAAAATGCCCACTGCATTTGCTTTATGGGTCAACATTCTCAATCTGTGCGCTAAAACCTTTATACTGGTTCCCTTCTCTGTTTAAGTGGCACTTCTTAATGAGTTCATAGTCAATTTCACCTTTTTGCAGGAAAAGAATAAATTGGGGGTGCATAGAGCATAAAAAAACTCCTAGCCACACAGAAGTCATTGATTTTGTGTTACTTCATATGTCACATAGAACATTATCAAACATCCCTGCTGGCTATAGCGGACTATGACTCTACCATTCAACAATTTTATATCTGTTGTGAGAAAAACTTATAAACTCTTTGAAGTAAATTTGCATATCTACACCTTTGCCATTGCTATCTCCAAAAGCATAATGTTGTATCAATACAGAATGTGGACTGAAACCTCTGTGCAGTCCTCTCATCTGAGTGTTAAGGGGAAAAAACATTTTCTTCTTTCTTTCAGATTTGTTATATTGTGTTATCCAATCACTTAGGTTATGTCTAACTAATTTAATTGGATCTTGGAGGGTACATGAGTAAGCTAGACTTTAGTCGTACGTAGACAACCCACAATTGGGATGAAAAATCACGAGTTTCAAAAATGAACTGTGAACTTTATCTTACTTTTAGCGTGACATAGTTGCAAAGTTGGACAATAGTTGAGTGATACCACCTTTTAATGATATTAATTCTACACTCTCTTTATTATTATTAAGTTTGTACCATAATTGAAGTCTTCAATTTAGAAAAACGGTGCAATAGGCCATATGGTCCTGGAAACTACTTGGTCACTAGAGAGCATAGACAGAATATTAGGTGAATTAAGAAGAGAAGAGCCATGCATACTCTGTGGAAAGCTATTGACTAGTTTCTGTGCTGACCCCAGTGTACTTGAAGCAACTAAATGAAGCTTCATACTTTAAATCATAACGAAGAATTTAAATCTAAGGTATCTAATTGAATAAATAAAGTTTCACTCAATCCAAATTCTAATAGCATCCATACATGAAACAGAGAACATAAATTCAAAGTAGCCACTAAAAGCAACAGAGATGAATCCAGCTGATCAGTATGATAAAAAAACTACCTGGAAGTTATGAGGCAGAGAATGAAGATAAAACCCAAGGAAAGTAGAGAAAGTAGACAACATTGAACACAAAATTCAATACAGAGGAAGAGAAAGAACTCAAATATCAAAACCAGTGGTGAGTGGGAGAAAACTAGCAATGGGAGACCAATCAAGTGATTAATTAAAGAATGAGGGGATAGTATCTGATGAATGTACATATTAGAAAGAAATGGAGTAATGTCTTCATTTCTGAAAATTGTTTTTAATATGAAATTTTTAGCAATCTGTTTGATTTAAGAGAGGGAAATGAAATATAGTATTTTTAGACATAATAGCTTTCCAGCAAGGAGCTGTGATAGAATTATACAGAAATGTTCTTTTTTTTGTTATTATGCATAGATGTTTTTAACCAGAGTGAAAAATAATTCCACATACAGTGGAGATACACAGGAAACACTGTTGAGTAAAGAAACATACAAAATTTATAGCTAACTAAATTAAAGCTGGAAATCTTAATGTAACTTTAAAGATTTTTTAAAAATTTTTTAAGTTTATTTATTTTTTGAGCAACAGAGAGAGAGAGAGAGAAAGAGAGCAGGGGAGGAGCAGAGAGAAAGGGAGGCACAGAATCCGAAGCAGGCCAGGCTCCAAGCTGTTGGCACAGAGCTCGACGCGGGGCTCAAACTCACCAACAGTGAGATCATGACCTGAGCCGAAGTTGAACGCCCAACCTACTGAGCCACCGGCACCCCTAACTTTAATGTTTTTTAAACTGGAATTAATTTTTTTTCATTTTTTAATATAATTTTTTTTCAACGTTTATTTATTTTTGGGACAGAGAGAGACAGAGCATGAACGGGGTAGGGACAGAGAGAGAGGGAGACACAGAATCAGAAACAGGCTCCAGGCTCTGAGCCATCAGCCCAGAGCCCGACGCGGGGCTCGAACTCACGGACCGCGAGATCGTGACCTGGCTGAAGTCCGGCGCCTAACCGACTGCGCCACCCAGGCGCCCCTATTTTTTAATATAATTTATTGTCAAATTGGCTAACATACAGTGTCTAACGTGTGCTCTTGGTTTTGGGGGGAGAATTCCCGTGGTTCATTGCTTACACACAACACCCAGTATTCATCCCAACAAATACCCTTCTCAATGCCCATCACACATTTTCCCATCTCCCCGACTTCCCCGCATCAACCCTCAGTTTGTTCTCTGTATTTAAGAGTCTCTTATGGTTTGCCTCCCTCCCTCTCTGTTTGTAACTATTTTTCCCCCTTCCTTTCCCCATGGTTTTCTGTTAAGTTTCTCAAGATCCACATATGAGTGAAAACATATTATAGCTATCTTTCTCTGGCTGACTTATTTCACTCAGAATAATACCTTCCAGTTCCATCCACGTTGCTGCAACTGATGAATGGAGTTATTATTTTAGATGATTGCAACAAAATATAGGAGCAACTTTTGAGAGGTTTGAAGCAAAACTATAGAAAGAAATTGTATTTTGGGTAAAAGATGTGAGCTAAAGGCACTTAATATTGTGGGAAATGTTAAAGAAAAATAAGATGCATATCTTGCTAAACAATGGAGTTAAAAATAAATATATGTGTGTATACACACACACTCACACACACATGTACACATACATATATACCTGTATTACAGCCAGAAGTACTCAAAAATTTTAGGGGCCTCTGGGTGGCTGAGTCGATTAAACATCTGACTTTGGCTCAGGTCATGATCTCATGGTCTGTGAGTTCAAGGTTCATGTCAAGATTTGTGCTGACAGCTCGGAGCCTGGAGCCTGCTTTGGATTCTGTGTCTCCCTTTCTTTCTGCCCCTCCTCCACTCGTTCTCTCTCTCCGTCTCTCTCTTTCTCTCAAAAATAAACATTTAAAAAATTCAGATAACATGCATCATATATATGAAATTTCTCTCTCTCTCTGATATATTATACACATATATTATGAATCAGAGATAATAACAATAAAACTTAAGGAAACTTGGAAAATTCAAGTTATAGAGGAGTATTAGGTATTTCTCTTATTCATATATGACATCATAAAATTCAATAAAGATAAAGGACATAATTCAAAGATCAAAACTAGTGGTGACTGGGAGTTTTCTATCATCTACCTATCTATCATCTATCTATCTATCCATCCCTCTATCACCTACACATATCCAGAATTGTATACACTAAATTTTAACCAAAGCTACTTGTAAAGGAGAGAGAAACACGAGGTCTGTGGCAGTAAGGGGTGAAAATAGGACTTTCCTTTTTTTTTTTTTATTGAAATTTTAGTTGACATATAGTTCAAAATTCGTTTCAGGAGTAGAATTCAGTGATTCATCACTTACATGCAATACCCAGTGCACATCACAAGTGCCCTCCTTAATACTCATCACCCATCTAGCCCATCTCCCACTCACTTCCTTCCATCCACCCTCATTTTGTTCTCTACAGTTAAGAGTCTCTTGTGGTTGGGGTGCCTGAGTGGTTTAGTCAGTTAAGCGTCTGACTTCAGCTCAGGTCATGATCTCACAGTTTGTGAGTTCAAGGCCCATGTCAGGTTCTGTGCTGACAGCTCAGAGCCTGGAGCCTGCTTTGGATTCTGTCTCCTTTTCTCTCCCTCTGCCCCACCCCTGCTTGCTCTCTGTCTCTCAAAACTGAATAAAGATTAAATTTTTTTTAATAAAATAAAAGATGAGAAAACACCGGGTTTGGAGGTTTCAGACAGACAGGTCAGCATGTTAGAAGTCTTGGAGAGGGAAAATTATGGTCCAATCAAGACCAGGCTAATTTCCCTAGACTTGTGTAAATGAGATGAGGTTAGAGAAGTAGAGGCGTTCGGCTGCAGGGCACTATTCCAAGTTCAAAGAGAAATGACTGCAATTTTAAGGCGGGCATCACAATACTATTCAAGTTGAAAAAACAAAACAACAGCAAAAATCTCCCACTCAGGCACCTGGGTCGTTCAGTCATAAACATCTGACTCTTGACTTTGGCTCAGGTCATGATCTCATTTTTCCTACGTCTGAGCCCCGCACTGGGCTCTGTGTTAATAGCATGGAGTCTCCTTGGGATTCTCTCTCTCTCCCCTTCTCTCTCTGCAAAACCCCCAACTTGCTCTCACTCTTGCTCAAAGTAAATAAGTAAACTTAAAAAAACAATAATTATTAATGTCATCATCCATTCTAAGGACCAAAAGGCTATTCAAATCTGTGACTCTCTGACTCCCTTCCCACAACTGCTTTTCCTCTCTCAGTATGGTCTGCTAGAATATGTCTTTTTTTTTATAGTGGGCACACAATGTTACATTAGTTTCAGGTATACAACTTAGTGATTTAAAATTTTGTACATTATGCTATGTTCACCACAAGCGTAGCTACTGTCTGTCCTGTTAATCCCTATCACGCTATCATTGACTGTATTCCTTACACTGTGCCTTTTATTTCCATGACTTATTCAGTCTATAACTGGAAGCCTGTATCTCCCACTCCCCTTCACCCATTTTGCCTCTTTACCCCTCTTCCTTCTTCTATGGCAACCATCAGTTTGTTCTCTGTATTTATAGATCTGACTCTGCTTTTGTTTGCTTATTCATTTATTATTATTTTTTTACATTCCACTTACGAGTGGAATCATATGACATTTACCTTTCTCATCTGACTTATTTCACCTAACATAATGCTCTCTAGATCCATCCATGTTGTCTCAGATTGCACAAACCCATCCTTTTTTATGGGTGAATAATATTCCATTATATATATATAATATTATATATATATTACATTTTCCATATTCATTTGTCTATTGATGAACACCTAGGTTGTCTCTCTATCTTGGTTATTATAAATAATGTTTCAATAAACATAAAGGTGCATATATCTTTTTAAATTCATGTTTTCATTTTGTTTGGGAAAATGCCCAGTAGTATAATTATTGGATCATATGGTATTTCTATTCTAATTTTTTGAGGAACTTCCATACTGTTTTCCACAGTGTTTATTTTCACTAATTTACATTACCACCAATAGTGCAGTGTTCCTTTTTCCCCACCTCCTCATCAATACTTGTTTCTTGTCATTTTGATTTTAGCCATTCTATCTGGTGTAAAATGATATCGCTTGTGGTTTTTATTTTCATTTTCCTGATAATTAGTGATGTTGAGCATCTTTTCATGTGTCTGTTGGCTATCTGTATGTCTTCTTTGGAAAATGCATATTCAGGTCCCTTGCCTACCTTTTAATCAGATTGTTGTTTTGTTTTGTTTTGTTTTGTTTTTGAGTTGTGTAAGTTATTTATATATTTTGGACATTAATCCTTATTGAATATTTCATTTGTAAGTATCTTCTCCCATTCAGTATGAGGTCTTTTTGGTTTCTTTTGCTGTGCAAAATCTTTTTATTTTGATGTAGAAATAAATCACAAGAAGAAACTGGAAAAAATACAAACACGTATAGACTAAAAAACATGATACTGAACAACTAATGGGTCAATGAAGCAATCAAAAAAGAAATAAAAGGGGTGCCTGGGTGACTGGATTGGTTGAGCATTGGACTTCAGCTCAAGTCATGATCTTGCAGCAGGGATGCTGTCAGGGCAGGGCCCGCTTCCGATCCTTTGCCCCTCTCTGTTTCCCCCACCCCTGCTAGTGATGGCTTTCTCTCTCTTTCTCTCAAAGATAAATAAACATTAAAAAAAAATAAAAAAAAATACATGGGGACAAATAAAAAGGAAAACACAATGTTTCAAAACCTTTGGGACACAGTGAAAGAAGTTCTAAGAAGGAAATATACAGTGATACAGGCCTAAATCAAGAAGTAAGAAAAAGCTCAAATAAGCAATTTAATCTTAAACCTAAAGGAAAAAGAACAAACAAAACCCAAAGTGAGTATGAAAAAGGAAATAATAAAGATTAGAGCAGAAATAAATGACATATAGGCTAAAAAATAAAATAAAATTAAATTAAATAAAATTAAATTAAATTAAGAAAATCAATGAAACCAAATACTGGTCTTTTGAAAAGAAACAAAATTAAGAAACCCTTAGCCCAACTCATAAGAAAAACAAAACAAAACAAAAAGGAAAGAACCCAAATAAATAAAATAAAAAAAAAACAGGAAAAATAAAAACTGAAACCACAGAAATATAAAGGATTATAAGAAAAGGCTATGAAAAATTATATGTCAACAAACTGGACAACCTAGAAGAAATAGCTAAATTTCTAGAAACATACAATCTTCCAAAACTGAACCAGGAAGAAATAAAAAATCAGAACAGACTGATTATAAGTAATGAAATTGAATCAGTAATCAAAAAATACACCAAAAAAATACAAGTCCAGGTCCAGATGGATTCAGAGGGGAATTCTACTGGACATTTAAAGAAAGTTAATATCTATTCTCAAACTATTTCAAGAATAATAAGAGGAAGTAAAGCTTCCAAATACATTCTAGAAGGCCAGCATTACCTTGACACTGAAACCAAAGACAGAATCAAAAACAGACTATAGACAATATCCTTGATGAGCATAGATGCAAAAATCCTCAACAAAAGATTAGCAAACTGTATAGAACAATACATTAAAAAGATCATTCACGACAGTCAGGTGGGACTTATTCCAGGGATGCAAGGAAGGTTCAACATTTGCAAATCAATCAACATTGTACACCACATCAACAAAACAAAGGATAAAAATCATATGATCATTTCAATAGATGCAGAGAAAGCATTCGAAAAGATTCAATATTCATTCATGATAAAAAAAAAAAAAAAAAAAAAACAAACCCTTGGGGCGCCTGGTTGGCTCAGTCGGTTAAGTGTCTGACTTCGGCTCAAGTCATGATCTCACTGCTTGTGAGTTTGAGCCCTGCGTGGGGCTCTATGCTGACAGCTTGGAGACTGGAGCCTGCTTTGGATTGTGTGTCTCCCTCTCACTCTGCCCCTCCCCCACTCACGTTCTGTCTCTCTCTGTCTCAAAAATAAATTTAAAAAATTTTAAAAAATATATAAAAAATAACTTTCAACAAAGTGGGGTTAGACGGATCATGCCTCAACTCAATAAAAGCTATTAGTGAAAAAACCTTCAGGTAACATCATACTCAATGGTGACATACTGACAGCTTTCTCTCTAAGATAAGGAATGACAAAAAGATCGCCACTCTACCACTTTATTCAACATGGTACTGGAAGTCCTACCCACAGCAATCAGACCATATAAATAAATAAATAAAAGCATCCACATTGGTAAAGAAGAAGTTAAACTTTCACTATTTGCAGATGACATGATACTGTATACATAAAGAGTCCTAGACTCCACCAAAAGATTACTAGTAGTAATAAATGAATACAGTAAAATGTCAGGATTGAAAATTAGTATCCAGAAATCTGTAGTGCTTCTAAACACTAATAATGAAGTAGCAGAAAGAGAAATTAAAAAAAAAAGAAAAGAAAACATTTACAATTGCACCAAAAATAATAAAACACCTAGGAGTAAACATAAACAAAGAGGTGAAAGACCTATACTCTGAAAACTATAAAACACTGATAAAAGAAATTGAAGATGGCACACAAAATATGGAGAGATATTCCATGCTCATGGATTGAAAGAATTCATATTGTTAAAATGTCCATATGACCCAAAGCAAACTACATATTGAATGAAATCCTCACCGAAATAACAACTGTATTAAAAAAAGTTGTATTGTTTTAGAGAGAGGGAGAGAGAGAGAGAACACAAGTGGGGAAAAGCAGGGAGAAAGGAAGAGAGAGAATCCCAAGCAAGCTCTGTGCTGTCAGTGCAGAGCTGAATGTAGGTCTCGATCTCATGAACCGTGAGATCACGAGCCAAAATCAAGAATTGGATGCTTAACCGGCAGATCCAACCAGGTGCCCCTCAACAGCATTTTTCACAGGACTAAAGCAAATAATCCTAAAATGTGTATGGAACCACAAAAGACCTCAAATAGCCAAAGCAATCTTGAGTAAGAACAAAGGTGGAAGTATCACAATACCAGAATCCACAATACACTACAAATCTGTAGTAATCAAACAGTGTAACTGGCACAAAAATAGACACATAGATCAATGGAACAGAATAGAGACACCACAGATAAACTCAGGATTATATTGTCATTTAATCTACAACAAAAGAGGCAAGCATATACAATGGGGAAAAGACAGTCTCTTCAAAAACCGGTGCTGGAAAACTGGACAGCTACCTGTAAACGAATGAAACTGGACCACTTTCTGACCCCATACACAAAAATAAACTTAACATGGATTAAAGATCTAAATGTGAGAACTGAGACTGTAAAAATTCTAGAAGAGAGTACAGACTGTAATTTCTTTGACATAAGCCATAGCGACATTTTTCTCAATATGTCTCCTGAGGCAAAGGAAACAAAAGCAAAAATAAACTACGGGACAAGAATGTGTTCTAAAAGTATGTTCTCACCCTAATATCTTCATTACTTCCTTCTCCTAACCCAATCCATCTTACATATGGTCAACAAAATTATTCTTCTAAGGCAGACCCAGATCTTATTATCCAGCTCAGAAAGTCGACAGAAGCTTACGAATGTTTGGATTCCTCATTATGACATTAACTCTTTATAATCTATTAACTCTTTCTCAAGCATTGTCTACACCACCTCATTTATCAAAGACTCCAGTCACACAAGGATAATTGCAAGACCTGCTGTGTTTTGTTTTGTTTTGTTTTTCCCATTCTTCAGCTGCTCAAGTTCAAATGTATCTTATTCTTTATAACTTTATTTTTCTATCCTGAAGCAATCTTGCTTTCTTCAATTTTCTCAGAGCACTTATATTTACCTTTCTTAGAACAAATCTGAATCTGTTACACTAAATTTATTGAGTTTGTTTTGCCTCGTGTTTTGAAAGCGTTTTAGAGCAAATATCATACACATATATCTTTGGAACTTCAATGTCTAACATCATGCTTTTCTTTTTTTTAATTTTTTTAATGTTTATTTATTTTTGAAACAGAGGGAGACAGCGCATGAACGGGGGAGAGTCAGAGAGAGAGGGAGGCACATAATCTGAAACAGGCTCCAGGCTCTGAGCTGTCAGCACAGAGCCCGACGCGGGGCTCAAACTCACCGACCGTGAGATCATGACCTGAGGCGAAGTCGGTCGCTTAACCTACTGAGCCACCCAGGCGCCCCATATCATGATTTTCTTAATTAATGTTTGTTGAGTTGAATATAAAAATTTATTTTATTATAACAATGAATCTATTAATTCTGTGCATTTCCAGCCATAAATACACATTTTGTGAGATTATGTATTAAAAACTTGCTTATTGCTATTTTTGTAATATAGTTTGTTTGTAGGCTAAAAATAAGTACCCTCAGGATAAAAGATTGCCAATTCTAAGTGTGTAATATAATATATGAAGTGATATAAAGGTTTTAAATGCTTAAAATATAATACTTTAATAAACAGACTACCATATTTGTTCTAAGCAAAATATATTTGGTGATTTTTTCTCAATTGTTTTAAAAATAGGGGCCAGGGGTGCCTGGGCTGCTCAGTCAGTTAAGCATCTGACTCTTGGTTTTGTCTCGGGTCATGATTTCACCGTTTGTGGGTCTGAGCCCCGCATGGGGCTCTGTGCTGACATTGCAGAGCCTACTTGGGAATCTCTCTCTCCTTCCCTCCCCTGCTTACTCTATCTCTCAAAAATAAATAAATAATCTTAAAAAAAATAGGAGCCAAATATCAGGGTTTTTTTTATTTTTTATTTTTTTATCTCACTACTTTATTCTCTACTTTTTCTGGGTGTCAAGATGTCTATCTGCTTGCTTATTATAATTCACCACATCACTAACTTGCCCTATCTAATACACAGTCTGCATATGGTGATGATATTTATGGGAAATGCACTGAAAGAAATTGTGACTTGCCCTCCCACCCTTATGCTACAGAGCCCTTCAAATAACATGATAGCCAGAGCTGAAGAACAATACACCAGATGCTCACCCTCAGAAATCAACAAAGGAAAGAAAGCTTCTAAAATACGATCAGCAATATAATCTCAATTTACATTCAAAATAATCATTATGATAATTAATAATCCCCATTAAAAGAAAATGGTACAGATAGAGACACAACAGGCAATTTCTCATTTTAGATGGAAATCTTTGCATTTTGCAGTCCTAGCGCTTGGGTCAGAAATGTGATAGCTGGCAATGTAGTATAAAAGCCACAGGAAAGAGAATAGGAGCAAAATCTACAGATAGGACGAAACTCTAATGTAGATGTTAGGAGAAAGTAGAAAATGAAATACCATGATCCAAAGCACACATTTTTAAGCACAATATGGAATACATTATGCAGGGTAATCAATAGGTAGTGGGATATCACTTTGTGCATTGTTTCATTAGTTAATTCACTCAACAAACTTTTGTGTGCTTCTAAATTCTGGGCACCATGTTAGATGTTAGGGTAGCAAATGCAAAGGAGAAATGCCTTAGACTCTTTGAACCTCACAGGGTAATGTAAAAAACATGGAAATCAATTTAATAAAAGAAACATAACAAATTTGGGAAAAAGTAAGAGTATTGAGTATCTTTGCCTACAAGTTAGAAAAAAAGAGTGCAAGTCTTCAAGACATACGACACATTTTACTTGACTCATGAATGATGAGAATGAGCTTGCTAAGTAAAGGGGTGGGTACTTCAGACAAAGCCAACTGAAAATTCTCAAAGTCATCACAGGTTTGAATGAGAAATAATTGTTAATAGTGATTATGAAGAATAGATGAATATATTATAATTAAGATTCCCACATTGAGAAAAAGTTTCTCAGTGAAGATTACAGCAAGTTTTTTTCTTTTTTGTTAAAAAAATATACATACATATGCATGCGTTCACATGTATGCACATATCAGCTATCCCATCATTTGGGCATATATGCATTTATAAGCATGCCACAATTTATTTTATAGTCATTATAAAATCAGTTATTTCTGAATCTCAGCTACTTTCAAAATGAAAATTATATGATTCTCAGACTCTTCACACATGTTTTTAGGTATCAGAATTTAAAGAGATTTAACCATTTATTAATGCAACGCATCAAATTTTCTCATCTTTTCTAAAATGTCTTTGCCTCACAGTTAGCCAGTTATCATGGGCTCTAACAACTCCAATAATGCATGACCTTCTGAGACACTTTTAATAATTCCCTTATAAATAAATAAATAAATAAATAAATAAATAAATAAGTAAATAAATATTAAAAAAAAAAAAACCTGTTGGGACACTGTCATGCTTGTGCAGTAGTTTGCCCTCCTCACTGGCAGAAGAATGCACCTTGGGCCCGGACCACTTCCTTATCAAGAGCTAAGGACCCCACAGCCTGTACTGGGCTTATCACCTTGGGTGACAATATCTTTCCCTGTTTTAGGCCAAAAGAGTGTTTTCTCCCCTTTACCTAAAGCAGCTAACATATAGCACCTCGCCAGCTCCACACTGCTCGGTCTGTCCTCGGCAGGGAGGGGACAGGGTTCTTTCCATTGTGCCCTAAGAGGAATGCAAATTGTTTTGTAATTGTTGCTATAAGGAACCCACTGGCCTTCAGGGAATGACACCCCTAATGAAGCTGATCTTGCTCTCTTTTCTATGTAAGTAAAGCATTGTTCTTTCTAGTGCTTTACGACTGCAGGTATTTTTCTTGGCAACTCTAATACCAAGATACCGTGGGCAGAGCATGTAGAGTCCTCCCTGGGATCCGTAACTGGTGCCTGGGGTTCTGCTCCTTTGAGATTGATAACTGGTACATGGTATTCTGCTAAAAATGGGGAAAGAAAGTTTTGTTATAATTACTATTACAACTGTTAGCCAACTACTTCTTTTAAGTCAAACTGTCTTCAATAAATTCCATTCTGTCCCTCATAATTATGCTCCCTCTTGATCTCCACAACAATCAACTCCAGTCCCACTTTGAACATACAGAAGTAACCTAATCCCTCTTGTACACAAAAGCCCTTTAAACATATGCTTTGCACTCACCCCAAGTCTTCACGCCTAGCAAGAGTGAAGTTGTATATTGAAATACCTGATATCAAAACCATTTGCCATTAGATGGTCTTTGACAAGTTATGTATTCTCTCTTTTCTTCATTCTTACTTGTCAAATGGGAGTAATAATACCTACATCACAGAATTTGTATGATGACTGAATGAACTAAAATGTAAAATGCTTAGCAAATTGCCTGGCCTGTATAGTATGTGCTCAGAGAGCGTTGGCTCTTACATTAAGAGACAAAAATCTTTTTTATTATGTATTGTTTTTCAGACATTATTCTAAGAATTATTGGGTCTTATCTCATTAACTCTTCAAAAATGGAAAAATACTGAGCATCTATTTATTCTTTATTAAAATTGTTACTAAAACCAGGGTAATTCCAGTAGAGTCCAACTGACTAGAAGCTCTACTATAAGACCCACTCCCTTTAATAATGAGGATAGACTCAAGTTCTTATTCTCTATAGAGGGAAAGGCAAAGCTAGGCCAGGGAACTAGAGGGACACTTTTTTTTTTTTTAATTTTTTTTCAACATTTATTTATTTTTGGGACAGAGCGGGGGAGGGGCAGAGAGAGAGGGAGACACAGAATCGGAGACAGGCTCCAGGCTCTGAGCCATCAGCCCAGAGCCCGACGCGGGGCTCGAACTCACGGACCGCGAGATCGTGACCTGGCTGAAGTCGGACACTTAACCGACTGCGCCACCCAGGCGCCCTTAGAGGGACACTTTTTAAGGATCCACAAGTCAGTGGGCAGATTCCTTGTTCTTTAGTTTGCCTTGTTCAGTCTAATAGAGTCCATAGAGTGTCCCCAAAATAGTCACAAATCAGTTGCAAGATTCCTGGCCCTACTACCACTGTCATGGAAGTCCCAGAACAAATCACAGCATTATACCCCACATGTATTAAACTTAAAAAGCAAATTATGGAATCAGGATATCCCCAACACCAAACAGGACTAGAATGGATTTGAACTGAGTGGTAAGATCCCTGGAAATTTAAACTGATTAGCTTTTCAAGGCCATCCTTGCAATTTTATTAACTCACAATAATTCAATTACTTATTTTATAATACATTTTAATTCCCACTCTTTGTGTTTGGGAAAGATTTTGTCATATTTCTACTTAATGCATGAAACTATTTAGGATCCCACAGAGTAAGAAATGCTCCAGTTCTCTCCAACTTGAAAGCAAGTTTTCCTTGAAAAACAATGTCTTTTTTTTTTTTTTACTATCGTAAAATAGTAAAGTATGTACATAATAATAGTGTAAGTAGGTACATTATAATCTGTTCTTCAATGGGGTCATAAGAAATGTAAACTGAATAAATGATATTTAAGAAACAGTCCAGTTCAAAATAATTTGACTCTAAAATTCAGTTTAGCATCACAGTTTCAAAGACCAAAGGAAGTTTCCAAATCTTATTCCCAGGTACTTCAGCTATTATTGATGGGTTGGAGATTCTTATTCTGATTTATTTTGTTTAACATGTTTTGGAAACTTTGCTATCCTGTGTCATTTCCTTTTCAATTGCAGCAAAGTTATTTAAAGAGAATTTCTATCAGCCACCTTGTTAGAAATAACACAGATTAATGCTTAGCTGTAATTATTATTATTATTATTAATATAATTATTATTGCTGTCAATATTAACTACTGAATTACATGACCTTACTAATGATTAGAATAGATCTAATACAAAATATGCTATATTTGCAGCACAACTTATACTTATCTCGTTAAAGTATTTAATGTCTCTCAGCTACTTACTCTTGGTTCTATGTGCTTGCTGATCATTAATGCTAGGCAGGACTAGGAGGCTGCAAATTGCATTTCCAAGACTTTGTCATCAAATGGTTTTCATATGAAAGGAACACATTATTGAAAAGGAACAAACTATTTATAGAAACAAAAAAGATTAATAATCTCAAAGCATTAAGTGAAAGGAAAGATATCACAGTCAAAGGTTATATATACTGCAAGATTCCATTTCCAAGGCAAAACAATGGAGATAAAGAACAGATTAGTGATTTCTAAGGTCTTGGGGCAAGAATAAAGTTGAACTTCAAAGGAGCAGCACAAAGGATTTTAGATGCAAAGTAATTGACCTCTAGAATGAATGTGAATTTTGTTAAATGAAGTTGTTCTAGAGGAGAATTTTAAAGGTGAGTTTTCTGAGTTGGTTCTGGGTTTTCTGGAATTGTCTATTATGCATTGACTTGTCATATTACTATATTGTACACCTGGAATTAATGTAACATTTTATATCAACTATACTTCAATTAAAAATTATAATTTGAAAAAAATTATATTGTTAATCTTTCTCCCAGCCTTCTCCAAAAAGACTTATGGTCTTTTGCTAGTGTTACCTGTGCATTGTAACAAAGAAAATAATCAAAACTTTCCGAGGACTATTCGACAATGGCTGTGAACTGACAGTGATTCCAAGAGACCCAAGCTATCAGTGTGATCTCCAGGCAGAGTAGAGGCTTGTGGATGTCAAGTGAACAGTGAATGTTTAGCTCAAGTCCATCTCATAATGTGTCCAGTGGATTCCTGAACCCATCCTATAGATATTTCCCAAGTTCCAGAATGCATAATTGGAATAGAAATGCATTGCTTCCCTTACTTGTGGGGTGAGGGCTGTTATGATAGGAGAAGCCAAGTGGAAGACATTAGTATTGTCTCTACCTAGGAAAATGCTAAGCCAACAGCAATACCACATCTCTGGAAAATTGGCAGAGATTAGTGTCACCATGAAGGACTTGAAAGATGAAGTGGTGGTGATTCCCACCACATCACCATTCAGCACTCCTATTCGGCCTTTGGGAAGACCGATGGATTTTGGAGAATGACAGTGGATTATCATAAGCCTAAGCAGGTGGTGGTTCTAATCATAGCTACTATGCCAGATGTTGTTTCATTGTTTTGGTAAATTAATTCATCCCCTAATAACTGGCATGCAGCTATTGATTTGGCAAATGCCTTTTTATCCATTCCTGTCCATAAGGCCCACCAAAAGCAGTTTATTTTCAGCCGGCAAGGCCAGAAAATATACTTTCCCTATCCTACCTCAGGAAGATATCAATTCTCCAGGCCTATGTCGTAATTTAGTTCACAAAGATGTCTGTTGACTTTTTCCTTCCAAAAGATAATCACACTGGTCCATTCCATTGATGAAATGATGCTGATTAGACCAAGTGAGTAAAAGTAGCAATTGCTGGACACTTACTGGTTAAACATTTGCATGCCAGAAGGTTGGGAATTAATCTGATTACACTTCAGGGACCTTCTACGTTAGTAAAACTTCTAGAGGTCCAGTGGTATGGAACACGTCAAGATATTCTTCTAAGGAAAAGTTGTTGCATCGGGCCCCTCCTATAAACAAGAAAGAAGCACAATGCCTAATGGGTCTATTGTGATTTTGAAGGCAACATATTCCTCATTTAGGTGTGTTACTCAGGCCCACTTACCAAGTGATCCAAAAAGCACAAGTTTTGAATGGACCCCCAATTAATTGAAGGCTCCAAAGTGCATTCAGGCTGCTGTGCAAATTGCTTTATCACTTGGGCTGCATGATCCAGCAGATCCATTAAGTTCTTTAAGTGTCACTGACAGATAAGGATCTATCTACAGTCATTTGACAGAGAAGAAGAAGATGCAAATGGTTCTGCATGATATGCAAATACCACTCATGATATGCAAATACCACACATGAATGGCTGCAGCACTACAACCCCTTTATGGGACATCCCGGAAAAACTGGTGATGGACAATACTTCTAGTGGGAAGAACTTCAGGCAGTACACCTGGTTCTGCTCTCCTGCTAGGAAGAAATGGCCAGCCACACAATTATGCTGGTTAATGGGCTGTGGCCAATAACTTGCTTGGGTGGTCAGGGACTTGGAAGGAACATGATTGGAAAATTGATGGAAAATAGATTGGGAAAAGAGATAAGTGGATAGACCTCTTTGCATGAGCAAAAAATGTGGAGATACTAGTGTCCCATGTGAATGCTCACCAAAGAATAACCTTAACAAAGGAAGATTTTAATAATCCAGTGTATAGGATAACCTGTTCTATAGATATCAGTCAGCTTCTTTCCGTAGCTCATGAACAAAAATGCCCATGGTCACAGGAATAAAGGTTACACACGGACTCAGAAAGACATACTTCTACTCACTAAGGCCAACTTTGTTGTAACCACCACTAACTGCTCAATCTGCATAGCAGAAAACAACAAAGTCCCCACCTGGCACAATTTTCTGTTATGATCAGCCAGCTACTTGGTGGCAAGTTGATTACACTGGGGTGCTTCTATCATCAAAGGGGCGGTTTTTGTCTTTATTGGAATGAATACACTGGATATAGATTTGTCTTCCCTGCGTGCAATGCTTCTGCCCAAATTATCACCTTAGATTTATAGAATGCCTTATCCACTGCCTTTGCTTCTGATCAAGGAACTCATTTCTCAGCAAAAGAAATGTGGCAATGGGCTCATGGTCATGGAATTCACTGGTCTTACCATGTCCCTGTCATCTCCCACCATCAGGTAGCTGGCTTGATAGAACAGTGGAATGGCCTTCTGAAGATTAAGTTATAGCATCAGCTAAGGGGAAATACCTTGCAGGACTGGACAAGTTTCTCTAGAAGACCATATGTGCTCTGAATCAGTGACCAGTACATAGTGCTGTTTCTCTCCTAGATAGGATTGATAGGTCCAGGAACCAAGGGATGGGAATGAAAGTGGTACCACTAATTATTACTCCTAGAGGCCTACGAACAAAACCTGTTTCCTGTTCCCATGAATTTATGCCCCGCTGGCCTAGAGTCTTAGTTTTAGAGGAAGGAATGCTTCTACCAGGAAATACAAAAAGGCTTCTATTAAACTGGACGTTAAGACTGTCCCCTCCCAGACACTTTGAACTCCTCATGCTTTTCTTTTTTCCTGTTTTCCCCTTTTAGTATGAAAGTATCTCTCCTATACCTGTCACATCATCATATGTAGGAAGGAAGTAACATGTTTGATTTCACAGGTTCACAGCTAGAGATCAATTGGCCTCAGAATGAATACTACCGTGAATCTCACTCATATTCAAGTTAGTTGATATTTAGATGAGATTTCAGACTTCAGACTTTTGAGTTGATGCTGAAATGAGTGAAGATTTTGGCGCTTTTAGGAAGGAATGGAATGCATTTTTGCATGTGAGAAGATATGGATTTTGAAAGGCAAGGGAAAGAATACTGAATGTGTCCTCCCAAATTCATATGTTGAAATCCTTTGCAGCGTGTGAAGTTACAGTGAGAAAAAGGCCATCAGTGAGGATGTGGTCCTTTGCCAGACACCAAAACAATGGACTCCAAAACCAAATTCCCTTGGCTTTGAATTTTCTACCTTCTGGTACTATGAGAAATATTTTTTTGTTGTTTGTTAGTCGCTCAGTTTATGGTATTCTATGTATCATTCCAAACAGATGAAGATACACTACTCTATGATTTGTCAAAACTTTTATGTAACAACAAAATAAGTGAATTTAACTTGATGTAAATAAAAACTAATGAAAAATGTAGGTGGTCAGTGTATATTACTCACTGTAAAAGTCTATTCTATCTGGTATATATTTTAAAATATGTATCATAAAATATTTTGAAGGAAAGTATAAGATGTACAGAACAGTAAATTGTTGATTGATGTCGTGCAGAACAATGTGCATATTTTTCCTAAAATGTTTCTATTTTTACTTCATTTGAGTGATTATTTCTTTATGTCCAGCTCATCCAATGACTGCTCAACACAGTATGAAAATCTGGTCTCCTCACCCCAACTTGGGACAATTCTGAATGGCAAGCGTTTCTAAGGGCTCAGCTGAGATCTTCATTGAGATTATAGCATAATCCAGTGTTTTTCCTCTTTTCAATCCTACTTTCTTCTCTTGTATCCCTTCTGCAGGTGGTGAAGGCAAGAATATTCCTTAATAAACTTCTAACACACAGTTCTCTATTTCCATCTCACATTTTACCTTCCTGATAATCCAGTCTATGACAAGTCTTTCTAGATTAGGAAAAAAAAAAAAAAAAAAAAAAGCAAAACTATTTTCTATGCAGTGAATTGAATAATTAAAAATGTAGAGCTCCAGGGGCTCCTGGATGGCTCAGTTGGTTAAGCGTCTAACTTCTAATTTTGGCTCAGGCCATGATCTCATGGGTCCATGAGATAAGAGTCCTGCATTAGGCTCTGTGCTGATGGCAAGAAGCTCCTTGGGATTCTCTCTCTCCTTTTGTCTCTGCTCCTCCCCTGTTTTCTCACTCTCACCCCCCATCTCAAAATGAATAAATATGTAAAAAATAAAATAAAACTAAAAATATAGAGTTCCCCCTAAAAAAGACAAACAATAGAAAGCAAAAGATTAAGTATCTGAAAACTACAAACAGCCATCCTTTTTGAAAATAATATAAAAACATCATCTTAGTTAAGTCTTAGAATTGTCTTCATTCTCATTTGGTCAGTTACTACATATAAATATAAATATAAATATAAATATAAATATAAATATAAATATAAATATAAATATAAATATGTGTGTGTGTTATATAATATATGAAATCCTCAAATGTCCTCATAACTTCACTATAATTTCCTTATGAAATAATTTGAATACAAAATACCAGAGAATTTATTTTAGTTGACAGTAGCCTCGAATTTATTGTTTGAGAATTCTCACAAATGACTGTATAATTTTCTTTTTTACTCTAGCTAACATATGATATTGAAAACCTGTTTAAGTTTCATTTTTTTAAGTTTTATCCGGGCATGACAATATTGGAATTGAAAAAGAAAATCCCAAATCTGAATGAATGATTTAGCTTACCTTAGCAACAATCCCAGGCATTCAATCTGTTTGCTAAGTAGAAAAAGTAATAACCCCCTTACTATTTGGAGATGAGCTTATTGCAGTTGCAACATGAGTATTTATACGTGAAGATTTTTAGTCTTGAAAAATGTACTGTTGTGTGATTAAGATGGAATAAAATGTCTAATCTTTTTGAATATTCATGATGAACTGAAACAAAGTAAAAGAATATTTCCATACAAAGTTAATAGTTTGGATCGTGAGTTGTGATGGGGCAGGGAAATGAGGAAGAAGACATAAATTACTTAGGCAGAGAAGAAACAAATTCATAGAGAGAGGTGGTAACACATTGTCAGGAGACAGCTTAAGGCAAAATAGGTGGAAATCACAGAGCAGAAACATGTAGCACAGAAAGGGAAACAAAATTGCAGAGGAGTAGCAGAAGCAAAGGCTTAATAGTTATTCTGAGTGCGACATGTTGACAGCATGCCGAAAGAATTAGGATCTAATCAGTCTGGAGGCCCAAAGACTGTGAGGAAGAGGCAGAAGCAGATAAATGGAGTCTATAAAAAAAGTCAAGGGAACAAACTGATTTTGAAGGGAATATTATGTTCTTGCCAAAATCCCTTGACTCAAAAAAGGAGAGACAGATGATCCCTCCTATTAGATGACAGTTAGGTCATAATCTCTGTTTTATGCACACATAAGAATGACACCATTTTTCAGTCAACCCACAGAAGAACAGGACACCATCTATCCATCAAGGGAAAGGTTGACCCTTCACTAAAGAGAAAGTCTTGAAACAGTAATCATGAGCTATGTTTTCAGAACAACAACAACAAAAAAATAGTCCTATATGTAGTACAAATGTATCTGTGATTTAAGCAATGTTTCTAAGCACTTGAATTAATAACAAGACTTCTTAAATTTTCAAATGCAATAAAAACTCTTACCTGACTTAACACTGAACTGACTCACCTGATGAACAGGAACTTCACTCACTTCACCTATAAATCAACACATTTCTGCTCCTATCAATTCATTTTATGCTTGCCAATTTTGGTTGTGTTTGTTCTCCAATTTGTTCACTACAGTATTACCTAATGTTATAATTATACAGTATTTTATAATCGTAAATTATAAACATATATTAAATGATGGATAAAACATGAGGTTATAAAGAAACGTTGTTTTATAGCTAAATATACCTGTACCAAATCTATAGTACAAATGAGGAATCATTTGTACCAGGATTCATGAAAACAGTATTACTATTACTCTCAATTTAATATGAAAAATAAAATACAAAATTTAAAAAAGTCCTCTGTACCTACTTAAAAAAATATTTAGGTCTGCCTCTTACTAAACTTTGTGATCTTGGGCAAGTTATTTTACGAAACGTGAGACTTTGTTCCCTAAATTTTTAAAGAGGATTGTATTTTGTACATATGGTTACAATATTATCTATCCCCCTTCTTACATGTTCCCTAAGTATGAGTCATTCTTCTCCCCACGGAGGGGTGAATTCAATGTTCTCTCTTCTTGAAATTCGGAAGATCTTTGTGATTGCCGCAAATATATAGAATGTTGAACATGACAATGTGTGACTTCTGGGCGAGGTCGTAAAAGCTCCCACTTGATTCTTTTGGGACTCTTGCTTTTGAAGTTCAGTCACATGTTGAAAGGAAGTCCACATTAGCCCTTATAAGAAAACCACATAGAGAGTCCAAGCATAGTAGAGATGAGACCTCTGCTCTCAGCTTTGGCTGAGAGTTCACTCAACAGCCTGCACCAAACTGGCAGCCATGTGTTGTGAGCTATCCAGGCCTCAGTCAAGCTGTTCCCGTTGAAAGTGTGAGGAACAGAGATAGGCCTTTCCTACCTAATCAGTCTGCAGTTTCCCGGCATTTATAAGTGATTATTTTTAAAGGACACTAAAATTTGAAAGGTTTATAATGCAACAAAACTAAACTGAAGCAAAGATAATAATCTCACTCACTGTATATGATTGTTATTGGCATTGACTATAATGATAAAAGTTAAATTCACAGCACCCTGCTGAGTACGGAGAGTAAACACAGCTTGTTATCATATGAAAAATACTATACTTTATTCAGTGGCAGGGTATATTCATCCAGAACTTGATATGTTTTGCAGAAAAGATTTACAGATGTTTGAATTTTGGCTGACACAATGTTAAAAAATCATCTCAAGGACTAGCATTATTCTGATAAAATCTGACGAAGACTGCAAGGATATTCTTCGTGGTCTAATCGTATGTAATGGTGGGTTATTCAAGACTGGAAAGGTTCACCTGAAACATACTACGTGTAATAAATGCCATAATAGGAAAATGTTGATGGTGACTTAGTTATCAGATTTGCCAAAGGATGACACATGCACATTTAATTTTTTGCTAATATATGTCTGAACTATTCAAAAAAGTTAATCATATTTTTTTCCTATTTTTCACAAAGGAACTTCTTAAATGTGTTAAAAAATCAAAAGAATAGAATTGAGAAATTATCTTATCAATTCAAATTACATACTTTGCACTCGTCAACCTATGTTTAGGTGTATTTCGTTACAAAACAAACCAGAAAAGTATTTTCATTTTCTTGTAGTTTAAAAGTTAATATTCAGTTTACTAAAATAAATTTAAAAACTAAATTTCTACTTGGAAATTAAAATTATATAGTGTTATTATCCTATGTAAAACTCATAAAGCTTTGAAATCACTTTGAGGGGTTTGCACTTCGGTAAATAACTTTCTCAATAAATTTAAACTTGATCAGTATGTGAAGTATATTCAGCTGTCCTCTTCAAATGCCTCAATCTAGCAAAACCATTCCAATTATTTAGATGCGTGCAGTTAATAAAGTCAAATCATATAAATATGGGTAGTCTTAGGTTACTTTAAACATTTCAGTCAGTCTGGTTTCTGCTCGTCCTCACAGCCTCTGCACAGGTTGCTTTTACCGCTTCAAAAGATTCAGCTGATCTATATACCAGGTGACTACCTGGATTATGTTTATCCTTTAAGTAAAATCTTAGCTGATATTGTCTTATCTTAACTGATATTAAATTGTAACTACAGGATTCTAAAATAAACATCATTTAACAATCTTTTAAGTTTTGGGGCACCTGGGTGGCTCAGTCAGTTGAGCATCCAACTCTTGGTTTCGACTTGGTCATGATTCCAGGGGGGGATCAAGCCCTGAATCAGGCTCCATGCTAGGCATGTAGCCTGCTTGAGATTCACTCTCCCTCTCCCTCTGCACTTTCCCCTGCTCACACACTTTTCCTCAAAGGAAAAAAAAAAAAGAGAGAGAGAGAGAGAGAAAAGAGAAACAAAGAAACTGTAAAGTTTTAGTCCTATATATATTAATATTAATGTCCTTATTAATTGAATTATAAATTTATAAATATAATATTCATTTATCTGGAGAAAGTGCAGGCAAGGGAGGGGCAGAGAGAAGGGGACAGAGGATCCAAAGTAGGCTCTGCACTGACAGGCTGACAACAGCGAGCCTGACTGATGCGGGGCTCGAAGTCATGAACCAAAGATCATGACCTGAGCCAAAGTCAGACACTCAAGTGAGTGAACCACCCAGGTGCCCCAAGTTTTTGTCTTGTTTTGTACTGAATTTTTCTGACGTAGGTCTTTCAAACATCTTTGAAGTATATGGGAAAATAATATTTAAGCTTCTTGTAAGAACTCGTAAGATTACTAGAGATAGATACATGCATACATGAACACACATATACACGAGTATACAAATATACAATGTTTATTTGTAAGCACGATTTTACTTTATAGAGCTAAGGGAATTATGGATAAAGAAATGACTCCCACATTGAAGAAGGCCTATTATGAACTACCCAGTTATCATTATATATATTATCTGTTGCTGTATATATTTCACAAATAAGGATATGAGCCTGAAGGAAATCAAGGCACTTGTTTAAAGTCACACAGTCTGGGGCACCTGGGTGGCTCAGTCGGTTGAGCGTCCGACTTTGGCTCAGGTCATGATCTCATAGCTTATGAGTTCGAGCCCCGCCTCAGGCTCTGTGCTGACAGCTCAGAGCCTGGAGCCTGCTTCTGCTTCTGTGTCTCCCTCTCTCTCTGCCCTTAACCCATTCACATTCTGTCTCTGTCTCTCTCGAAAATAAATAAACATTAAAAAAAAAAATTTAAAAAAAAATTTAAAGTCACACAGTCTGTAAGTTCACATTATATTTGAATCTGTATATACAGATCTCTTACGCTATGATATTTTCATAATATCATAATAATGTTATTTTGCAAGAAAAAGAAAATGTGAAACAAATTAACATCATATATAGGCTCAGTGCTGACTAAAATATGATCTGAAAGAAATTATTTTTCTCATCATCAAATTGTTCACTAGGAGACTAAGAATTCATAAGAATTCCACCTCTATATTTCAAAGATAATTTTTTTAGGGGGAGAGGTTGATATTAAATTGTAATCATATGTGTGAAAAATATATTATATAATCATTTATATCTAAAAATCTTTACTATAATAATCTCCCAATATTTTGATAAATATACACATACATATATAATGTATGTGTGTACATTATACACATAATGTAATGTAAATGTGTATACATATGCTCATATGTATTATAGTATTAATATTCTTCAATTTTAGGGATTACTGAAAGAACTATCAAGAAAAACCCGATAACTCCAATGGCTGTAAATTCTCCTACAACCAAATATAACCAGGAATAATTAAAATGGAAATAAGCCATTCTCGATTCTTTTTAAATCCATTATGCTTGTGAGGGTGTTAGAATTAAATCAACAAATTGGCTATGTATCTGATTTTAAATTAACGTGACTAGAATTTAAGCTATGAGTCTTGGAAAAAATTCAAAAATTACAAATTTTCAAATTAAATAAAATGTACTTAGCATGCTATAATATTGCTTCATTAAATGTATTCCCACCTACCCTTTGGATCTCTGTAATGTCATTTTATAACATTTCTCTCAAACATGAATAAAAATCTTATTTGGCAAATCATTTCAGTGCTACAATAGGCCAATCAGAGGAACTACAAATTCACATTAGCTACTACCAGCCAGGGACTATGGAGAACATTTCCCTTAATACGTAACAAAATTATTCTCTGTCTTGTTTATATCATTATTCTGTCTTATTGTACTTTAAAATAGAGACTCTCTAACAGTTTTGTCAAAAATGCTGGTGAGTATATACAATTCCTCAAGAAAATTTAGTTATGAAATTTTATTATCAAAATATTGATAACTGACTTTTTATCTTAGATAATAAGATTGTACTACAGAAAAAATATTTTAAAATGCATTTAGTCTTTATATTTAACTTTAGGATATTCAATTAAATTCTATTTTGATCACTCAAATATTTAGAGAATTTAACTTTTAAAAAAAATTCATCAATGTGTATTTTGGGATTAAACGGTTTTGAAAAATATCAAACATTTAGAGTGTTTTGCAGTATCAATGTTTTCATCAAAATATATATGAGAAACATATATATATGAGAAAGGCATTGCCTTGATGATGATATTCATTCCTTTGATGTAATATCTTTTAACAAGTGAATGACGTAAAGCATATAGCCTAAAAAACCTCATTTGAGAAAATGTTTAGTCTTTTTGGAGTTTAAATGAAATAGGTTGAAATTTAACAAAATAAGAGTTAACATTGTTTATAATGATTTGCCTTGTAAAGGAACACAAAGAAAAGTACTTTTCTCTAGGGGCACCTGGGTGGCTCAGTTAGGCATCTGACTTTGGCTCAGGTCCTGATCTCAGGTTTTGAGTTTGAGCCCTGTGCAGGTCTCTGTGCTGACAGATCGGAACCTGGAACCTCCTTCGTATTCTGCCTCCTCCCTCTGCCCTTCCTTCTCGGGCTCTCTCTCTCTCTCTCTCTCTCTCTCAAAAATAAATAAACATTAAAAGAAACTTATGAAAAAGAAAGAAAAAAGTCCTTTTCTCTAAAGGATGGGGTTTTCCATTTCACATTGTAAAGAAACACATAGTTCTAAAAAATAAAAATCTTACTTAATGTTGCATTATTTTTTCCGTACAAATGTGTGTGTTGTTCACTTAAAATCACCGGTAGTATCACACTATGTACAATACTGTGTAAGGTTCTTTCTCATTTATGATACATAATGGTTTAAATTCTTAATTCACAATATCTGAATATGTTACCACATAACTCACAACAGGAAAATTAACTTGAGATATATTTAAAGACTCTTGGGTTATGCTTCTTTTCTTGCCTTATATTTAAACTCCTCTATTTATTTGTTCCTTAATGCAATTAAGAATCTTTATCCTTGATAAATATCAAGGTGAAAGAAAATGGTGAAAATATATGGATTTTATGATGACTTCTTCAAGGAACATATATTTGAGGTGCCTTCATTGTCCCTACATTCATACTACAGCTTTATAATAGTATGTGATGTTATAAATATTATTGAACTTTACCAGCCACTTTATTTTCTCATATGTAAAATAACAAAAATAATAGTGTAATCAGTTCTCCTTATGATGTAACCTATGCATTCCTAAAAAAATCAAAGCAGTATGCAAAATTACAGAGTAAAAACCATAAAGCTCGTGGGAAAAGTGGAGTTAGGATATACTATTCCAAAGCTTTTTCAGTGACACATAAAAATAAAAATACAAGAAATTATTACAAATGGTCGCATAGTTTTATACTCATTAAGCGATTAACACAATAAATGTGACACTTTGCCTTGAAAAAGAACCGAAGTTTGTCATGGAAGTGGAAGTTAGAAGGATTGCAACTTAGGACTTGCACTTATGAGTAATTTTGAATTGGTGGAAGGAAAATTATTGGAGTGAGGGTTATTGATGTAATTAAGATATGAAGGGAAACGTTGGAATAGCTATAGACATCAACCAGATTCAGGCATTTGGGAATTTCACGCAAGGTTTTAAAGTTAGGCCTGTAGCTAAAGAAAACGAGAAGTCATATAGTCAAATGGATATAATTTCATTGGAACTTTAGAAAGATTTCTAGATGTGCAGTGGAACAAATGGATTGATGTTGAAAATCTCTTTGGTAGGAAGTCCTATAAGAGGAATAAATAATAAAGGATTAGGCGAGGTCTAAAATATGTGATCTGAGTGAAGATGATAAATGAGGTGATAGATTTAAATGAAGGGATTTGAACAATGTTTACTTAGGAAATGTAATAGAAGGATTTTGATGGATTATTTAACATGGGTTGGGGAGGTAAAGGATGGGTCAACAATGAGACAGATTTCATGGAAAACTGAGTAGACAGCAAACTAAAACCACACACAAGGGAACTGATTTGCTGGGGGCGAAAACATGGAGAGTGACATCTTTTTTAAAAATTCCCTGAGAACCATCTAGCTGGAGACTTCCAATATGTAATTGAACATATGATATGACTCTGAAGCAACAGAGTTTGCTATGAAAAGAGTCAAGACATCAGAGCATGAAGTGCTGGTTAAGCATATCTCAAATGCCGCTAAAGTAAAAACTGAGAAAACGACTGAAAAGTTCATACTTGACTAGTAATACTGAGGTCGTTTTTGACCTTTGAAAAGAAAACCGAAATTAGGAGCACAGGTCTCAGGATACATTGAGTTGTGTAGTAAGTCTAGGAGGTAAGGAGTGCAAACAACTCTCTCAATAATTACAAACATGAAGAGACATTTAGTTGGAGAGAACTTAGGGTAGAATTTGTTTTATTGTTGTTTGTTTAGTGGATTGATCTTTATCTCTTCAGTTGTTAAAGAGAAGAAAGTCCCAGCAAAAAAAAAAAAAAATTGATTTTGTATGAAAAGTTTTGTCTATGGTGTACCAGAGAAGGAAAAAAAAATGTAGCCCAAACACAAATAGAGAAATTACTTCTGACACGAGAGATAACACTTCTTATATAATTGAACAAAGAATGGAAGAAGTAGATTGACACACTTGTATGTCACTATTATGGTAGGTAGTAAATTGAATGAGGTCTCTTGGGATTCCCTTACTTAATGGAAGAGAATATGATATTTGACAGTAAGGGAGAGAGGGACTGGGCTTTCCACTGATCTTAAACAGTTTAGAAGACTAATATATAATCTTTATAATGTCCTATACATTTTTGGCATAAGCTATGAATTGCCTTATATGTCTACCAAGAGAGTGAGAAAGGTTTTTCTTTTCTTTTTTTAAAGTTTCTTTATTTTTTGAGAGAGAGAAAGAAACAGAGCATGAATGGGGGAGGAGCAGGGAGAGAGAGAGACACAGAATCTGAAACAGACTCTAGGCTCTGAGCTGTCAGCATAGAGCCCTACAGGTGGCTCCAACCCAAGAACTACAAAATCATGACCTGGATCAAAGTCGGATGCTTAAGCCACTGAGCCACCTAGGTGCCCCTGATTTCATCTCTTTATAGAAGGAGTTTAGAAACAATGTACATCCTTAAACAGCCCATCTTGTCATAGATTTTATGGAACATTAAACACATTCTAAAAAACAGTACATTAATTTGAAATCTTATAATAATAAGGAGACATAAGCCATAAATCAATATTGCAAAAAATTGAATATGTGTAACAAATGTCAGTTGCTTAAGAAAGTGTCGCTTTATCTTCTAACTAATGTGTTTTTTACTTTTCCAAATTATTCTGTAAATATTTTATTTAATTCAAAACTTATTAAAAGATAGTTGCAATAATATCTATAAAAGATCTTTAAAAAAGTCAGAGGGATACAGTTTGTGGTAGCACAACAAACAAAAAGTTAAGATGGAGTCTGAAAGCTGTTGTTACACAACAGTTTGTAGAAGTGTCAAAAATATGTGGCAGAGGGAAGAAAAAGTCCTTTTCTCTAAGTTGTCATCTGTGGCTTGTTATACCAGTACATTTATTTAGACACTTTCAGTGAGTTATCATGGGATCATATCCCAGAGTCATGTGTTGTTTGGGAATTCAAGCAGAGTGACCTGATGTACTAAGTATTCTGGTTTGGCTAATGAGCAAAATCTTGGGAAGAAAATCTGGTCTGTCAGCTCCTTGATTTTGAATAGTGTGACTTAAGCTCACATATGCCAAGGTCTCTGCAATGCCAGGAGGAAGTTTGGGGGGATTTGATGCCACAGATATAGTTATAATTAATTTGGTTTAGCCTCATTAAGTCTCCTAAGTGTTCTTTGCCACGTTTACATATATTAGAATAAACTAGTCCAGATATACTGTCTACATGTAAATGAATGTATACAGATATGCAAATATACACATATATATTCCTTTAAGCATTTTCAGCTGTAATCTTTGCGAGTTATAAGCTTAAATAAACCAAGATAATTTATAGCAAGAATAAAATAGAATTGTTTTGTAAAAGTTGGTTCATTTTAGACATTTGATTCAATTTCCAGTTTGCCAGAAGTCTTTAGCTGTTTTACAGATAGTAAATAGATGATGCCTGAGTCAATTCTGCTGAATAATACCTACAGGCATTACAAATGTCCATATGTTTTTTTACATCAGTAACAGTGATTTTCCTACTACTTACTTTGGATACCTGGCTTTAAAGCATATAAATAAGTGTATATCTAAAGGAAAGCATATATATAGGAAATAATATATAAGTATAAAAATATATGATATAAATAAAAATCATATAAATATAACCATATTTAATATAATGGAAATAGAAATCACATATACAATTCTCATTTTGTAGAATATTAATTATATCAGTATAATTAGGTTAGAGTTTAATCCTGACTTCCAAGTAAATAATAGATACTACATATTTCAATCTTTCAACGCATGCAACTGATCTACTTCTACTGTTCTTTATTAAAACAAACAAACATCAAAATAAATCCAAAGATACTTTTGTTTTATAAAGTTAAATGTTTGGTGTGATAATTACATTTATTCTACCATCTTCTTATTTTTCTTTTGTTATAGAAACTCCCTATCCTCTGCTTGTACATCTTAGTTGTCCTCTGACTCCCTCGTTAAATACCATATTTCTCTGCCTTTCATGCAGCTATGTGTGGCCATGTGATTAAGTTCTTGTGAATGAAATGTGAGTAAAAGTAAGTAACTCTCAGGATATTCACCCTGAGCTTTCACTCTTTCTTCTCTCCTAGATCCGGGACTATGTATGTGGTGGTGACTAAACCCTTGGTTGCACAGACAAGGGTAATACTATTAAAGAAAGGGAAGCAATAAGATTGAGAGACTGCAATTTTTTTAAGTCTATTTATTGAGAGAGAGCATGAACAGGGGAGGGGCAGAGGGAGAGAGGGAGAGAGAGAATCCCAAGCAAGTTCTGTGCTGCCAGCAGAGTCAAGCATGGGGCTTGATCCCACAAACACTGAGATCATAAACTGAGTGGAAACCAAGAGTCAGATGTCTAAACGACTGAGCCATCCAAGGTGCCCTGAGAGACTGAAGTTCTTAAGGAGTCGATTCATCTCTTTTGAACTGTTGTGTAAAAATAAAGATAAATTCTGTCCTATTTAAACATGCATATTTGGGATACTTTATTAAGACACCTTACACTATACTCTAAATAATCCATTTGATTTAAAGAGAAATATGGGCATAATAGATTACTTCAAATAATTTCCAAAATTCTCTAGGAAATATGAATAGATAGATCAGGTAGAGGTTTTCTGGTGATAGTTTTACTACTTTCAATGTCCTTGAAATTGTCTATGACCCTTTATATATTTAAGAAACATGACTGAGAAGCATATATGTATCACCTTGCTTTTATTTAGTTTTTTTTTTCAAAATGATGAGCTAGTGTAAGTAAGGTTTATTCTTCTCTAAAGGTGAAGAGAATGTAAGTAAGTTTTCATGTAAGATTTCCATAATTTTAACTCTTCTTTCAAAAAATGTTAACATTTTTCTATTATGATAAAATATGTATAATATCTAAAATTTATTTCTATTAAATAATAAGTCAATTGAAGAGACACGGTGAGATAATTTTTTTAAATGCTCCATTAAAACAAGAGAAGGCAAAGAAAGAGATCAGAAATCTACAGCTAAAATCATACTTAATGGTGAGAAAATAGATGCTTTCCCTATAAGTATGGGAACAAGGCAGAAATGTCTTTCTCACCTCTACTCTTTAGTATCTTACGTAAATCCAAGGCAATGCAATGAGAAAATAAAATAAAATAAAATAAAATAAAATAAAAGCGATATAGATTGGAAAAGAAGAAATAAAACAGTCTTTTTTCATAGATGACAGAATTTCTAATCAGAAAATCCCAAAGAAATGACAAAACAAAGCTCCTAGAGCTAAAAAAAAAGAGATATGGCAAGTGTGTGGGATACAAAGTTTAAATATTTTGAAATTAAAAACAAAATACCATTTCTATCAGCACCAAACTGAAGGAAATACTTATATACAAATATAACAAAATAATTAGAAGGAAAACTATAAAACTTTGATGAGAGAAATCAAAGCAGATCTACATAAATGACGTGATTTTCCATGGTAATGCCTATGAAGAGTTGATATTGTCATGCATCAGTTTTCGCCTAACTGATCTGTAGATTTAATGGAATACCAATGGAAATCCTCATGGACATCAAAAAACTGATTATAAAATTTATACTGATTCAGGAAGAATATTCACACTTGGTAACACAATACCGAGGAAGAAAAAGTGACCGACTACTCAGTTTCAAGATTTAACTATAAAACTACAACATCAAAATGGTATGGTGCTAGTTGGAAAATAGACAAACTGATGACTGGAACAAATTGAGATACCAGAAATCTTTGACAAAGGAGCAAATACAATTCATTGAATAAAAGTTTGCATCTCAATAAATGGTGCTGGAGCAACTGGAAATGTAATTTATCAAAAAATATATATATATATAATATACATTGTATATATTATATATAATATACATTATATATATTATATATAATATATTACATTATTATATCTAATATGTATTACATATTATATAATAATATAATATAATATGATATGATATATAAAAATATATAATATATTATATATAGATATATATTGATGTTTATATCTATATCTATATCTATCTATCTATCTATCTATATATCGATGCAGACCTTCTGCTTTTTGAAGAAAATAAAAAAAACTCCAACTGGATTGTACAGCTAAATACAAACTGCAGAACTATGAAGCTTAACAGCATATCCAGGGCTTTAGATTCCACAGTGATTCCTTAGATAAAACAACAAAAACACAATCCATAAACAAAAAAGTTGAAAGTGAAAATTAAAATTAAAACCAAAATTAAAATTTTCTATTCTGTGGAGACACCATTAAGAGAATGAAAATACAAGCAATGGATGGAGAGAAATCTTTGCAAAACATCTATCTGTAAAGTACTGGTATCCAAAATAAACAAAGAACTCTCAAAGCTCAACAATAGTTAAAACAAACAGACCAGTTAGAAAATGTACAAAAGATCTAAACAAACACCAAAGAAGACATATATACAGAGGGCAGATATACATATAAAAAGAATTCAACATCATATGTCATTATGGAATTGCAAATTATAACAATGGGCTTTCATTACACATATATTAGAGTGACTAAAATCTAAAACACTGAAAATATCAAATGCTGGTAAGGATGTAGCAACAGGAATTTGTATTTGTTGCTGGTGGAAATGCAGATAGAATAGCCACTTTAGAAAACAATTTGATAGTTTCTTATAAAGCTAACTAACTAGAGTGTTACCATGGGATTCAACAATAGAAACATTGGATATTTACTCAAATGAATTTAAAAAATTTCTGCACACAAAAACCTGGACACAAATGTTTACAGCTGCTTTATTCATAACTGCCCAGAATTGGAAGCAACTAAGATGTTCTTCAATAAGTGAATGAAAAAACTGTGGTACATCCATTCAGTGGAATATTACTCAGCAATATAAAGAAATGAGCTAACGAGCTATGAAAAGACATGAAGAAACCTTAAGTTCATATTTATAAGAAGCCAGTCTGAAATGTTACATATTATACTTCTATCAATATAACATTCTGGAATGGCAAAAATGTATACACGGCAAAAAAATCAATGGTTGCCAGGGGTTCAGAGAAAGGAGCAGAGATGAATAGGAGACAAACAGGAAATTTTAGGGTGATAAAATTATTCACTCTGATACTTTAATGGTGGAAACATTAAAGACCATATAATAAAGCCTACTGTAAACTCAGTACTTTATTTAATAATAACTTAGTGTCAATATTGGTTTATCATTTGTAAAAACTGTAAAAACTGTTCCACACTAATGCAAGACTTCAATAATATAGGGAGCTTAAGAAGAAGAAGAAGAAGTAATCACATAAAGTTCTTCTTTATGTGATTGGGGTAGAGGGGGTATCTCTGGTCATTTAATACTTTCTTTGCAATTTGTCTGTAAAACTAAAAATGTTCAAAAAATACACTCAATTTAATAAAGTAAACAACCTGATTTGTGAAATACTAACATTTTTAAAATATCTTTAAATTTACTCATTCACATATTTGACAATTTTACTGTTTATATGTATCTTTAAAATAATGATAAGGAATTGTTGATATTTTTTCCTTCACTCTTTTTGGAAAACTCATTGACCTTTACTTCTTACCCACATATTCTGTACTAAAATATTGCTGTCTCCAATTATTTTTCTTCTGCAATATTAATAAAATAAAATATTAAGCAAAGGAACACTCATTTTTAAGGTTTTAAAAATATATGAAAGCATACTTAAGGAACATAAAACAAGGAGAGATTCAACTCCAAAGTGAAATAGCTACAGGATGAGAATTGGGGGGAAAATATGCAAAGCAAATGGAAATTAAAATGTTGAATGTAATACCTTGTTCCATTTTAATTTTATTTTATTTTATTTGTTTTATGTTTATTCAATGTTGAGAGAGACAGAGACAGAGCATGAGTGAGGGAGGGGCAGAGAGAGGAGACACAGAATCTGAAGCAGGTCCCAGGCTCTGAGCTGTCAGCACAAGGCCCGATGTGGGGCTCGAACTCGTGAACCGTGAGATCATGACTGAACTGAAGTTGGATGCCTAAATGACTGAGCCACCCAGAAGTCCCTTTAATACCTTGTTCTTAATCCAAGGCAATCCCCAGGAAAGAATATTTGATGACTTTTTAAAATATTAACTATTTACAACTTTTAAAATATGGTATGCAAATGTAAAACTTCTGTCTCTCAAGTGTCATTAATAAAATCCCACTGATAAAACCTCTTTCTATCTGCCCAACTGTTTTCATCTAATGTTTCCTTCACTTGTACCATATTCTGCTATTATCTCCTCTTTGTTTGTTTGTTTGTTTGTTTGTTGTTTTGTTTTGTTTCATTTTCTTTTGTTTTCACTGCCTTCAGAATCACACTTCTCACTGGCTTTTTCCCCCACCTTAGTAAAATATTCTAAGGTCTGTTGTATTCTAAGTCCTTGGTATATATCAGGGGCAGAAAATAATTAGGAGAGGGGTGGGATACAAATCTTTGATACTTTTTTGAATATTTCCCATGTGGATGAGTTGTGGAAGTGAAATGAGAGAAGAGAATCTGTAGCAGTCAGGTTGAAAGATGTACAAAGGGAATGCCAAGGACCTCTGACTGAAAACGTCTGTATACAAGAGACATCGAAAATCATTCCCTGTGGGCACAGACTCCAGGAAGGACATTTTAGGCCAGGCTGGTTGCCAGGGAAGGACTCCTGTGCTTTGAACTGAAATCCCTGAACAGAGACTGTGTTTGAGTAGTTGCCTTTTAAAACTTTCCTTAATACTGAACTTTACACTCAGATGAAGATTTAGATTTCCAGGTTCTAGCTGGACTTTTCTATAAAGATAAAACTCTATCATCTAAAAAATAAATCTGTTCTACTCTCCTTGAACTCTCACATCTTCCCTTTCTTATCTCTCAATTCAAATATCACTCCTTAGTCATTCTCACTAGGAAGCCAAGTTTCATTTATGATTTCTTCATTTTCCTGCTCGTACAACTAAATTATACATTGAACCAATAGACTCACCATATACTCTGTACTTAAAGTAAGCTTTTTAAAATTATTGGCAAGGGAACTCAGAGACAGTGACTCTTTCTCATTAAAAATTACCATGTTGTTTTCCTTAATATTTGGTTGCAAGTTCTATTTGGGCAGGAGCCATATAGTTTTGCTTGCTACTGAGTGCCCAGCATTAAACATAATGCCTGGGATAAAGTTGGGATATAAACTTTATGGGATGAATTATCAAGGAGTTAAACATTAATCAAGAGCAAGAAATAATCTCCACCCCCAACCCACACCCTTATAATAAAACTAGGCTGTAGATATGGGGAAACCATTTTAAAAATCCATTTTGAAAAATTATTGTTACCAATGTCCGCAAGTGGCATAGACGTTTCCTCCTGACGATGGAAATCTGCTATCAATAGTCTTTAGTGAAAAATTTTAAGTAACATTTAGACTGAAAGATAGATCAGAGGTCTAACTTGGGAAGAGGAATGGGCAGGAGTGCAATTTGCTCCCCATAGAGTAAAAATGAAATGGGGGCTACAGGCTGGCCCCCAGGGAGATGCCAGAAAGAAGTAGTGAATAAAGACTGAAAATAGTTCTTTTGGAAGAAAGACAAAACTTAAGGAGGGATGTCCTATGAGAAACTTCCCAACTGGAAGAATGATGGTTTTAAGTTAGACTTTATGTAGTAATACCATTATATTGCCCCAAATTCTATTATACAGGTCAGCCTTGCGTCAGCTATATTTTAGGTAAATGAAAGAATCATCAAGCATCCAAAACCTACATCTCAATTCCATTATAGATTTTCTACAAACTATATTATTTAAATAATTTAAATTATATTAAAATTAATTATACATGTATTTATTAGCAATATATACAAATTAAATTAAAATATGACCATTGATTTATTTATAACACATGGATTTTATTAAATCAGAAAAAAAGAACAAATATCTGGAAAAACGGAATTACATATTTACTAAATTATATTTTTTTTAACTTTTACATAATTGTTAAAATAAAATTATTAACATTTCTTAAAATTTCAGTCAAAAATCTAATTTTAAGGTGTTCTGTTCAAACTGTTTATATTAATTTTTTATTATTTTATATCCTTTCATAAAGATGACCAACTGATATCAACAATTTAATTTCAGTTTTCAGACAAACCTTTTGACTATTGTAATGTACATCAGCAAGTTACAAATGCCTCTTGCTGTTAGTTTATTATGAACTTTGTTTACTGTAATTATGTAAAGTTTTGATTACATATGATGAATGTCATGAATGTACTTATTAAGAATTCAGGTTATGCCTGGTGAATATTATAACTTTATAGATATCCCCAACAAATTCAGTTTGCATTTTAAACATTGTTGTTTAAGTATTCTTTTAGAAGATGAAGACAATCATACATATGAACCTTACATAATAAATGTTGTGCATATTATGACACCAAAAATGGTTTCTTTGGTTAACTAGATAAAATGGAATCTACTAATCCCTTCAAAATGTTTTAAAACCAATACGGTATTACCCATCTCACTCATTGCCCACAAACCATGCTAGCTTCATAAATGTGTACCCCTAAATACACATGTAAAGGAATATTGAGTAATGGGAAAAAGCAGAAGAAAAAGAGAAACCCTAAAACTGAGGGAACTAATTAAGAGTTGTAGGAGACAGAACAAAATGAAGTAGGAAAAGAAAATGACTATATGTGTGTGTGTGTGTGTGTGTGTGTGTGTGTGTGTGTGTGTGTTTACAATTGGCCACTTACCCACCTCTGCATCATGGTATAATGATTAATTCTGATTGAAGAACAAAGACTACTGGATTGATGTGCTTAACTAGCTGAATTCCTGAGAGGAAATGAACTGACAACTAAAAAGAGACTGACAATTTTAATTTTAAACAATCTGAAGTCTAACTAAATGTTAATAGTGGCAAAAATATTAAAAAGTATGTATTTTCTCATATTAAGTTGCTGTATTATATTGTTATGAGTGCTTTGTAGCTATTTACTGATTTCCCAAGTTAATTTTATCACTGTTATCCCAGATCCATTACTGGTCTGGAGTGTAGGCATGTGTCTGGGCTACTGTAAAAAACACATTTTCAGAAATTTTTTTTCTTTTTTAAGTTTTTTTTTTTTTGTTTGAGAGAGAGAGCAAGCGAGCACAAGTCAGGAAGGAGCAGAGAGAGAGAGGAGAGAGAATCCCAAGCAGGCTCCAGGTGTCATTGCAGAACTGGATGTGGGGCTCAAATTCAGAAACCATGAAAATATGGCCTGAGCAGAAGGCAAAAGTTGGATGCTTAAGCAACTGAGCCACCCAGACACTCGCAATTTCACAAGTATAAACATAATTTATTTTCTTCACACTTTGAACATTCTGAAATTATAATGCAAGTTGCAAATAAATGGCAACATATACTAGCTATTAGCAGAAGAGTACCTTGTGATTTCCAACTGTTGTCATGTGTACATGAGCAAACTTAGCAGTTGTTAAATAATTCAACTCACATAATTATAAACTTTGTTGAATTATTTTTATTGGAAGTATAACAATCAATTTGATTTAAGCCAGGGTCCTTATTTTAACTCAGAATGTCCTCAACTGTATTATACTGAAATTCAGTATTGTATCCAAAATTCCTGAACACATTGTAGAAAATGTAAATAAAGGCAATGAGATAAACTGTGATTTAAAACAATTAAAACAGCCAAAATATCATGGAATACTTAGGTTTGTTTCTTTGGCAAGTAATAGAAATCCTTAGTAAATCAGAATCATTAACTCTCACGCAAAGTTAAGCTTGGGAAAATTAGGGATCAGCTTAACCAGATATTAGAACACTTTAAAAGCTTTCATTTCTGGGGCGCCTGGGTGGCATTTCTGGGTTTTGGCTGAGGTCATGATCCTAGGGTCGTGGGATTGAGCTCCACATGAAGCTCCAAGACTCTCTCTCTCTCTTTCTCTTCTCCTCTCCCCACTCATATTTTCTCTCTCTCTAAAATAGAAATGAATAAATAAATAAGTAAATAAATACACAAATACATAAATAAATAAAAGCTTCCTTTTCCTTTGTCTTCTTTTTTAGCTGGGGGTTAGGGAAGAGAGAGAATGGGATTTGAAAGTTAAAATCCTTGGGGATCTCTTTTGCCCATCTTAAAACAAATAGACAATCCTGGATCAATTAACCATGACCAAGGAAGAGGACGGTTATTAGCCTAATTGAAGTCAGGTACCATCCTAAGACTAATCAACTGTGGTGGCAGGTAGGTTGACATTGAAAACATGAGCATTCTAAGCTAAAGCTTATTGTTGGAGGAACAGCTATGATAATAGCTAGGATGAAGAGGTATCCAGTTTCATAGATTTAAATATATCCTGTATTTGCCATATGCCCCCAAATCATGCTGCCAGTCTTAAAATATACTAATCATGACAAAATCCTATGATTTTTGTGATTATTACTATGGGTTATAGAAAGCAACATGTCACCAGAATAACCTGAGTAATACCCAAGAGTCTAAAAAATTAAAAAAAACTGTCCTGATGCTGAATATGATAAAGATTATTCACAAAGTGGTACTGAAGTACTAAGGAAAAAATAACATCTAATGTTATGGATAAATCAATGCTATTTATTGACTTCCAGAACAAGATGGTACAAAGAAGACATAAAGAAACCTAACTCCAGAAATGATGCACAGGCTACAAAAACGAATATGTGAATATAAATCTGAAAGAGACCAGAAATTTAAATCCATGCATAAAAAGAACATGCAGTCAGGTAACACAGTGGTCATGTGGTGGGTCACCGTGCTCCCAAGAGCCTGGGTGGGGAGCTCTATTCTCAGATATCGGAGCAAAAGCAATAATGCCTGAAGGTAAGAACTGATACAGCCCTATGTACTGCTCTACATATGAAATATAATAATGGCTTTGAACTGGTCCATAAAGAAGATGTAATTACTTTTTTTAAAGTTATACAAAATAAAAACTAAAAACAATAAAAATCAATAAACAAAAAAAGAATGAAAGACATTTATAGAGAATAAAAATGGCCTTAGACCTGTGATAGGTACTCATTGCATTCAGAATAAGAAATCTGTGCACAATTCTGGATACAGTTGATAATTTTTAATGTAATAGAGAAAACTCAAAATAGCATAAAGTGAATTTGAAATTAGAAACAAAATGCAATCTTTTACAAAATTATAAATATAAGAAAATTAGTCCAAGACAAATTGGAATCTTTACTAGATGAATTATAATTAAAATCAATGAAATATGTGCTGAATTATAACAGCCTAAATGATACCAGACCCAGATTGGATGAACTGTGGCAAACCTTCAAGGAACAGGTATTTTAGGAGAAGAGAGCAGATGAGAATGAAACTAAAAGACAACCATATGTTTGCAAAATGAAGCAGAGAAACTACATAGTTATACACAGTAGGAACTTAAAGAATACTTTTATATTTTTTTAGTGTTTATTTATTTAGTTTGAAAGAGACAGAGAATGGGGGAGCGGCACAGAGAGTGGGAGAGAGAGAGAATCTCAAGCAAGCTCTGCACTGTTAGCGCAGTGCTGAACATAGGACCCCATCCCACAAACCATGAGATCATGACCTGAGCAGAAATCAAGAGTCCATAGCTTAACCAACTGAGGCCCTAAAGAGTAATTTTCTGTGACTAGGGAAGTTAAATTCCAGGTAACAAAGTGGTTCAGCATATTGCAATTTACTAAACACCATAGTGCAATTTACTAAAATAACAGTTTAAAAGAGAAACTGTATATGATCATCTCTACAGATGGAAAAGTTGACAGAAGTCATTATCAATTCTTTTTTTTAATCATTGTGAACTTAAAATAAAAGTAAACGTCCTTAAATTGACAAAAGCATCTTTGCAGGTATCACATGTAAGGAGTACCTATTGTCACCCGTATTGTTATATGGTACTTATGTTCCTACCTGATGCATTAGGATAGATAGATAAATAAATAAATAAATAAATAAATAAATAAATAAATAAAAAGAAATAAGAGAAGAAATGGAAGTCATTAGACTCTGCAATATAGTGTCGTAGTTTAAAGTAATCATATAACTCTGGAACAACACTGCCTGGTTTGAAATTCCATCTCTGTAATTTGCTACCAAATAACAGTGAGCATGTTACTTGTTACTGAATATCCCTCTGCCTTTAATTTTTCCTCTTTAAAATAGGGTTAGTAACATCTTTGGCCTTGTAAGTTCCCATAGTTTTGAAGGCGTTCATTTTTACACAAGGAGCCTTAGAACAGCTTCTCGTTGGTAAATTTTATAGAAGTTTTTTATCATATTTTTTAACATTTATGGGTAATATGAACATCTGCAGAAGAAAATGTAAGACTCAACTGGCAAATGTAAATGCTCAGAAACATTGAAATACTGTCAGAGGGAAGTTCAGAAATAACAGTTTTCAGGCAGCAACTTTACTAATTAAAAAGACTAGAATAAAGGCCTCATTCATACATCCTAAAGTGCTCTTCCCTACTGCTGACCTATTCCCGTGGAGTCTTCCCCACCAGAGTACACGACAGTGTCAGCTGTCCAGTTGCTCAGGCCAACAAACTTGAAGTTATCCTTGACTTTCTTCTTCCATACTCTACTCCATTCCATCAACAAATACAAAATCGAACCACTTATCAGCTTCACTGCTACCATTCTCATCCAGGATAGTATATTAATCACCAGTATTACTTCCATAGTCTCCTCACTAGCTTCACTTTTGACTCTTGTTCTTTTTTTCATTGTCAATAAAGAGGTCGGCTACTCTTTTAAAGGAGAAATCAGCTCAAAATATTCTTGACTTCCCATCTCATTCAGATCAAAACTTTAAATTTCCAGCAATTTCTTCCCCGACTTCATCTATCTCTCCCCTTTGTGTAATCCACTGGAGCCTCACTAGAACCTTGTTATTCTTCCAATTAGCCGAGCATTTTCTTGCTTCAGAGGCTGGATACTTGCTGCCTCCTCCTTCTGAAATATTATCCCTCAGATACTTGCATACTTTGCCTTCTCACTTCAGATACTTGTTCAAATATCATTAAAGACTTCCCTCACCACTCTGTATAAAATTGCAATCCCAAACACCCAACTGCATGCTTCCTACCCACTAACCCAGCGATATTTTTCTTGATAGCAGTTAAAACCATATCACGTGTTATGTTTCCTTGATTGTTTATTGTCTGTCTTCTCCATTAGAATGAGCTCTGTGAGTTGAAGGACTTGATTGTTTGTTTTTCTTTGTCTTTTTGTTTCTTACAGTTATAGCTCCATCACCTAAAACAATGTGCCTCTCAGGAATCAGGCAATCAATGAATATTTGTTTAAGATGTGAAGGGATGAATATATAAGTAAAGTAAAAATAGCAAAAGTCTAACAATAAAACAAGAACAACAACATGTAAGACTGTTATGAAAGAACTGTATGACTTTATTGATAAGACTTTTAAAAAGAGCTGTAAGTTTGGAGAAACATATCACATTCATCATATTGTAAATACTTCAGGTGTCTCTAAATTGATATATAAATTCAGGGTAAGTTCACTCAAAATTTCAAAGAGATATTCATGGAAGCCAAACCAATCCGGTTATAAAATTCACATAGAAGTTTAATATACAATAACAGAAAGGGAAAAAAAAGAATAAGGGTGGGAAATTATCATACCAAATATCAAGACATATTGAACTGGATAGCAATTTAAAGAGTGTGATTTGGCAAAGAAAAAGACATATAGATCAAAATTCTGAAATAAGTTCATGGACATGTGGATATTTGGCTTTTTCCAGATGTGGGAATTTTAAAAAGGACATACAAAGCATCGACTTGTCCATAAAAAGTGCTGTGAAAGTAAAATTTCAGTCTTAGAGCATACACTCAAAATATCCCAGATGGATCAAAAACACATAGGTGAAACAAGATTAAAATTACTAAGGAAAATATTAAAGACTATTAAAAAAAAAACTTCTAGTAGGAAAACCTGTTTAAGGAAAGAAAAAAAAATACAAGGAAAATACAATACAAGAAAGAAAAAGAACACGTGAGTTTCACTACATTCAAAGTAAAATTTTCTTCACAATGTCTGTCAAAACACACTGTAAAAAAAATTAAAAGCCAAATGACAGACTACAAACAAATGCTTTCAGCTTTACAACTGTTTTCCTGCAAAAACCACGAGTGTATTTAGCTACAAGTATCCACATGAAGAGTAAGGACAATCTTATACTTAATACATACTATGGATTGAACGTTTGTGCACCCCCTTCCAAAATTTATATAGTGAAATGTATGCCACATGTGATGGTTTTGGGAGGTGGGGTCTTTGGGAGGTAAGTAGGTCCTGAGTGTGGAGCCCTCATGAATGAGATCAGTGCCCTTATGAGAACAGGCCAGAGACCTAGCTTGTTCCTTTTCCCGGAAAAGTCAGTTGTCGGCAAGAGATCGCTAACTAGAACCAGACCTTGCTGGCACCCTAATCTCAAACTTCAAAACTGTGAGGAATAAATTTCTGTTGTTGATAAGCCACCCATTGTACGGTATTTTGTTCTAGCAGCCTGAGTGGAGACAATAGAAAATGGCCCCATGGTACAGAGAGTAGTTCACAGAAAATTCAAATCCAAGTGCTCAAAAAAACACTTAGAAATAAGTGTGTGACGATTTAATAAACTTTACCTGTCCTGAGGAAATGTGTCAAATTAGCAAGAAGAATGGGTAACATCAAGTGTTGGCAAAACTTTGTGGCAAGTTCTTGTTTACAACAGGTGGATGCGTAAGTTGGAGTATTCACTTCACTGGACAACTTGACAGTCTCTCTTAAAACCAAAAGCATGGATGCCAGTGACTCAGTCCACAAAAGCCCCTTCATAGTTATTTTACGTAAGGAAGCATAACCATGGAAATGCTGTTGATAACAGCAAAAATCAGAAAACCACATAAATAGTCATCACGTAGGAAACAAATAAAATAATAGTGTAACCTAATAGCGTTAACATAGAGTAAACTAGTTCTGTGAGCATGAACTTGGAGATTTCAGAAAAATTTTTAATTCAAACCAGATAGATATGCAACTCTATGCATTCTGTATCTGTCATATAGGCATGATTTCAGTTATTTTTCAAGGTCATTATGCAAAATAAAATGATGTATTTTGTGTGGATGTAGCTAACATTACAGAGCAAGAACAAAAAGAGCTTGTGAGTTTACAAACCAACCTCCAACAATTACCTGTGGAGAAAAGAACAATAAAAGAAATTTGTCCAAATTTGGTATATTTTATTATGACCTAACTTGTTAAAGCCATTGAATTCACGTTTGAGAAATTATATTTGTGTCCTCAAAATTAATTTTCAAATCAGTGATGTATAGTGGGCTAATTAAAAAGAAGATATATCTTAATATTTAATGTAGTGCTCCTCTCTTTCTGCCCTGTGTTATTAAATTCATGGTGCATTTTACTTAGAGTCAATGACATTTAGAAATCAATGAAATACAAGATTTCACTTAGAAATTGGGAGGAATTACATCAGAGACCCCTAAAGAAAGACAGGAATAACCATGCTATTTATGGATTAAGATTTCTAAATATCCTACCACTGGTGAATATACTAGTGTTACAGTTTATGGATAATTTGTCTTTAAAATTAGCATGTAAATCTAATAAATTGTTCACATTAACTCCTGAAAAATTCCTTCTGAGAGCAATAGATTAGAAATAAGCATGTATTCCTTCCATAAGCCCAGTGCTATATTATACTTTCCCAGTATAGAAGTTTTTCTGTTCTATTCTTCCTTTCTTCTCTTTTCCTCTCCACTCGTTTCCTTTTCTTTTGTTCCTACCAGGCATAAGAGGCTTGTTTATAAGTCTTAAAAAAGAAAAGAAAAAGAAAAAAAACATTCATTTAAGCACTGGAATCCCACTCATTCCATTTAGATGTTCATATTCTGACAGGGCTGGGGAATGAAACGGTACAAGAAACACCACGGATTCCAATCTTGTGAGACCGTGTTCACCGAATGAAAAAGTGATGCAAATTTTTTTTTCTCATTTTGTTTAATTTATCTTTGATATATTGTTGATTTGTTTTCAGATCAAGTAAAATGTATCTGCTGAGGCCATACATCTGTACATCTCACCATAAATGAGAAACTATTCAGACTCCAGACATTGAGAAACATAAAAGAGGAGAATACACTTAGAAGAAAAGCTTATCACTTGGTTGAAAAGGCAATATACCTAAAAAGGCTTGGAAAAATCAATCATCAGCACACATACAAAATACTAGCTGATCCTTGTTCTATTCCTTGAGGAGCTCAAATCCCTTGCATGAAATGCAGTAAAGTCATAGCTTCACAATTCCAAAGAAAACCCCAGGAGAAAGCATTCTGATATTCCCACTCAGGAGTTTTTTCTCCTGAAGGTATGTTGCCTAAACATTGTGGGGGTGGTCATTTTACTTCTGTGACTCCTTTTTAGTCCCCTTGTTAATTGGTCCCAAGGCCACCAGAGAGTGTTGTGCTAGAAGTGTACTATACAAGTCTAGTGGGGGCTATTTATATCATATTCTGTATCCCCAACCTCTCAATGTCAGAGTACTCCAGGTATCAAGGCCTAGAGATCACATATCCTTGATGTCTAATGCTAATGTACAAACAAATACTGATTGTATCCCAGTGACACCCAAAGTATATCTCCAAAGCAAACAACTCCAGATTCCTATGCCCTTGCTCATAAATTGTTCCCAGTCACACTGGCTGATTCATTGAAAATATCTGATATGCACCTGCCTCTGGGCCTTTGCACTTGCTGTGCCCTGTATGTGGTACATTTCTTCCTTATGATTATGAATCATGGACCAGCATTTATGAAATAGTAGCGAGCTAACTTCTTAGCTTGCAAGTTCGTAGTTCAGGCACTGACACGGGAATACTGACAGAGACATTGCTTTCTGGAAAAGGAGGCAGGTCCCCATGAGCCAGGTTAGAAAATCTGAGAGGGCTCCTCAGGATCTAGTAGTGAGTACTATCACTTAAATGGTAAGAGTCATTAGGCAACTCACTATTCTACCTGTTAATGAGTGTTTCTAGGCTGAGTGACAAGAGGTAGGATTTTTGAAAGCTGCCCAAATGGTGACTTGATGTTGCTTACTCTTTTCTAGGTGGGAAGAAGAAAGGATATTATCATGACACTAGGGCTGACATGACAAAAGGCATTGTGACTGTAGCTTCTGAGTCAAAAGTCTCTAGATTGAAAAAAAAATTGATGTTGACAAGGAGATAGGCAAACACAGGTGCGTTTGGTTGAGCCATGCAAATGGCTACTCAAACCAAAAGCAAATGCCAACCCTCATTTACTGGCGGGAAGCCACTGTCTGTGTCTGTAATATTTGATCCCTCCTTTTTCCTTTCCCACACTTCCAGCTATTTTAAGAATAAGAAAACTGGACATGGGACCAACATATTCCTGTCCCCTAGGGGAACCAAAGTCCAAAGACAGGCATGTGACTACTTTGAGGAATACTGGGGAAGGAGGTGATCTGAATTTGGGGGTTCTGCAGGATACAGGTATGCAAGTTACCATCTTACCTGTACCACAAGTGAAAGTGTGCCTGAAAAAAGCAGACGAGGTTTCAGCAAGACTCACGGTCGGGATGGCAAACTAATGTAACCTTGTGTGTGACATGTGTGTGTAGCCCTTAGGGTTTATTTCCCAGAATATTGTGACTTCCATTGCTGAAAGTGTATTTGGTGCTGATGTTTTCCATGCCTGTATTATGAGTGTTCCCAAGTGGCATAAGATATTAGCCCATTTAGGAAGGACCACATATAGAAAAGTGCCAGTACCTTTGGGATCTCACAACCCTAAAAACACGTTTGAGTTACAAGTCTCTTTGTCTAATGATTTTGGTAGTTGGAGTCTCTTTTTAAAGGGGTACCCTTTTTCCAGTGGTACACTTTGAAGCTCATTGCTTCCGTATGGTTGCTAGATATACTCCATTTTATAAAGCAACTATCAGTTTGCTAACACGCCTTTTTCAAAACTAAATTTTTAAGTCAAGAAGTCTTAGTAACTTTTGAGGAGTTTGGCTCCTGGTCAAATATCTTTTTTTTTTTTTTTTTTTTTTTTTCCAAATCTGACCATAGGCAATTACCAAGGCAGGCTTCATGGGAATAACTGTCTTCCTCTTACACATTTTGTTCACAGCCAATGTGTTACAGTCCCATTAAGGACTCAGTCCCCTCTGGCTGGTCATACTCTTCACATATTTCCATTTCTATATTCCTAGGTCTCTTTATCTGAGGTCTTAAGCAGACATCTTCTTCAGTCACCTCTGAAGGTTTCCTTATAGGAGGATGGGAAGAGAAAGATGACGCCCATGTCTGTGCTGATCTACCTGACCCTCAACCAGTGTACCATTTCATGGGGGAAAATGGAAGAAGGGAGTCAGAATCTTCTCTAGTTTTAGACTCTTCCTTATACCTCACACAAAGTGATTAAAAGCTTAAGTCTTTGATTTTTGGCTCATTGTTATTTTGATTGCCACTCAATTATCTGGCCACTCAGCTGTCTCTCCTAATTCAGCTGAACTCCTGGCAAGTCTTAGAACTGAAAGTCCCACTTTAGGATAGCTCAGCTGGAAGCAAAAACTACCGAGGTAGGAAAAATCCAACAAGCCTCAATCAACAGAAATCAGAATTGATATATTCCAAGAACTCAATAGGCTTTTTTTTTCTTTTTGAAAAAGTGGAAGCTATGCCATTAGGGGGAACTTTGTTCCTACCCCATAAAAAAATGGAACTGTAGCAAAGCTCCTGGCTCACAGGGGCCTTGATTCACAAAGTTCTCTGAAATGCCTGGGGCATGGCTCACTGACAGATGGGTTAGGCTGATACTCGTTGTGTCTAGTGTGTTCCCATTAATGTTCAACCTCAGCAGTAGCTAGCAGAACTGAACTGGATATGGCTGCTCTGCTCAGTGTGTGGAAATCAAAGCTATTCTGATAGCTGCGATAAATTATTTTCTTGATGAAACTTGTTATATTTTTACTGATGGTTGAACTATTGCCAACAGCCTAGACGTTTGGTCTGCCACTTGAAATACTCCAGAATGGCAAGTTAAAAACATATCTCTATTTAGGGCCACAAACTGTAGAAATAGATCAGGGCTGCTGATTGAACGATCTGTGTACTTCATGTAGCATCTATGGTAAAGACTCCTTCTCTGATAAAACCAACTGGAATCAAGCTGCTCTTTGAGTTTGCTGCCCATAATGCCACCCTTGCTCTTTTGATCTTGATTCCCAGTATCTGGGGCTGTGGCTGAAACGTAGGAGCTGCCCAATAACATGATGGCAATACATCCACCATCATAGACTAGGCACAAAGAAAAGAATTCCGTGTTTCTGGAAGAGGGGTTACCACTGCATAGGTTTGTGACGCTTACCACGTTGATGCAGCTGTTCATAGTGGGGGAGGTCAAATGGCATAGTTTTGCCTCTGCTCACTCCTGATAAAAAAGGTAGAGTCTGTGAACTTGCTGATACATCCTCCTGTACCTGGGTTAGTGCCTCTAGCCAAGTGAAAAGGTTAATACAGAAAATTAAGGGCAAAACCATTCAGCTTTCCAAGATAAACTGACGATTTGTGGGATTTGTAGAACTGATTGTGTTAAGGTCCCTTTGGGGTAGAGTGAGAATAATACTGCAGGTTGGTCGCATCTTGATGCTTGAAACATTGTTCATAGTAGCTTTAATTAAATGAAACAATTGGATAGATTTGGTCTCAGCCTCTTTTACAGAGAGAATGACAGACAGAATGATGTGCTCACAAAAAATTTGGCTAGAAACCAAGATGAGATATAAACAAGAAGATGATGTAGTTGAGACAATACTCCATGCATCTCTCATAAATTCTGCACATTTAAGGAGCAAGGCACTAACCGCACTTTCATCCTAGATTATCTTCTCAAATATTTTTGTATGACAATTAGCCTTGGAAGCTAGAGATACTGTCTCCCTCCACAGCAAATGGTAGATCTGCTTGATTGTCCAATGTAATAAAGTAATGTTTGCCTCTGGGTAAAAGGATAAGTTTGCTTAAAGCCAATTATAAAAGATTGGAGTTTCCAAAGCTCAGAGTTCTCTATTCACAATGAACTCTTCTGCCTGTGCAGGTGCCAGCTGGCCTTTTTCTCTGAGTGGGCATCAGGCCCCTGGGAACTGGTGAATAAAAATGTTGAAACTGTGATAACTGCAGTTGCTGTATGTAATCAACTGTCCTTTGTCTCTGACCCAAGATTCTTGTGTCATTTCTCCGAATCAATGAAACTGTGGCAGGCTAATGTGTTAGATTTCAGTAGAAAAAATTGTCAGATATTTCACATTTTATGTCATATTCTTCCCTGGGCATGCCAAAGTTTTCAACATCACCTCTTTGTGTTTCTGTTGTTTTTTCAATGTCATCCTTTCATCGAGGCTATAGTCACCTTACCTACAATTGTTCCCCCACACACCCACCGTTCCCATGCCCCTTCCTGGATTTTCTTGTCTCAATGTCTGTATCTAGCAATCATATTCTACTGTATTCTACTTATTCATGTAGTTTATTATATCACAACCAAAGAGAAAGTGTGCTTCCTGAGTGACTTTGTCTGTTTTCTTCATTGATGAATTCCCAGTATCTGGGACTGTGGCTGAAACGTAGGAGCTGCCCAATAACACGCTTTGAATGATTAATAAGGTGGCCTGGCAAGAGTTACTAAAAATTGTGAGGAGATGAAAGGAATATGTTTGGAGGCAATGGATGTAAAATACGCAAGACAAATATATGCCAAATGCTAAAGCCTTAAAAACCAGACAGAGAACTACAGGTTTCTCATTATGAATTTACTATTTTTGATAATGAAGTCACCATTCACATTTTTATCATTCTAGATACTCTAGAATAACCTAGTTGTTACTTTTCCACCTCATTTTGGTACAAACAATCCATAGATCCCATCAATTTTACCACATACATATCTCTAGGATTATACCTCACCCCCTAAGATTTAACAGAACCTTACTTTACATCTCGATTAATGAAATGGTCCCCTAATTGCTCGTCATGACAAAAAGCCTTGGCCTTAAATACAATTCTCAATACCAGTCTAACCATGTCATTTTCCTCATTATTCCATGAATTTAGCCCAGAGCTGTATGACATTTATGTCATAACATACATGTCTTCATGATTTTATCTACAGTTAATCCAAAGTCTCAGATTTAACCACTCTTCACTGCGTTTTGCATTCACCAACCTATTTAACATATTAATTCAAACACACTGGTCATTCAAATCACTCTGTAGCTTTCCTTATCTACAGTTTCCCCTTCTACAGTTTCCACTTTTCCTTATCTACAGTTTTCCCTCTGTCACCCTCTTGGATTTCCTATTTCCTATTCATCGTTCAAAACTTAGCTTGAATATATTCTCCTTTGAAAAGCTGTGTTGAACATCTTTATTCATCCAGAAATATTTATGTTACCCAGTGTCACCAAGAACCACATGCTAGGGGCGCCTGGGTGGCGCAGTCGGTTAAGCGTCCGACTTCAGCCAGGTCACGATCTCGCAGTCCGTGAGTTCGAGCCCCGCATCAGGCTCTGGGCTGATGGCTCGGAGCCTGGAGCCTGTTTCCGATTCTGTGTCTCCCTCTCTCTCTGCCCCTCCCCCGTTCATGCTCTGTCTCTCTCTGTCCCAAAAATAAATAAACGTTGAAAAAAAAAATTAAAAAAAAAAAAAAGAACCACATGCTAAAGTTTTCCATAGAAATCACTAATTCAAATTGAAACGTTCTCTTACTCTTTCATATGAGAGTCTAGAGTAGAAGCTCCTTGAACAGAAAGGACTACACTATTTTTTTTTAATTTTTTAAATGCATCTGTATTTCCTATACCAGTACCCAGCTCATATCAGTAACAGAATACAAATAAAGCCAAGCTTACTGATGTAAGGTATTTTACATCACACCACGGCTAATTCTAACACCAAATATATTTATAAAGTCCACCTAAAGTGAAGTTTGGTTTTGTTTCACTGAATTTTGTGTAAAATATCATTATGACAATATCTCGGTGTGCACTCAATACTGTGTAAAATATGCATTGGCTGGGAAGTCATTGTAAATCTGTGGACTAAATCATCAGAATTAATGAGATTTTGCAAAAGACAAACGGTGCTCACTGTGCTCATTCCCTTTTCTCAGTCTTGTTTTCTTCATACAATTTATCAAAATCTGAAATTATGCTATGAGTCTGTTTGTATGCTTATTGTCTCTCTCCTACCACAAGAATGAGCAATTCATGACAGCAAAGGTCTGTCTGGGTCACTGCTATATCCCCTGTGCTTAGATCGAGGGCTACCACCTAGAAGACATTAAATAAATATTATTGTTATTTTTCCAGTTGCTTTATCATGTCCCAAGAATAGTTTGAGTAGATTAATGATATCAATAATTATAGAGAAGTATGATATTAATTATAACGATTTCTGAGAAGTTAGCAAGCTTATTTCTTATGTCTTGTAAGGTAAGTTGATTTTTCAATGGATAGTATACAGGTGCTTATTCTGCAAAATAGAGGTAGAAACCACATTTAGAAACAGGTTATTTATGGCCTTCCTAGAACTCTTGAAAAAAGATAAGCATGTATTTTGTTCTTATAAATGGCATGTAACTTGTAGAAAAGTTTAAATTTGTTTTTTTCTCATGCATGAAGCCTCAATGATTCTAAATATAAATTATTTGAAATGTCAAAGAATTCAGCACTGGTAATGAGAAGATTGGAGTCTCTGTGGGATAAAAACTAAAGGTTGTTGCAGTAGCTACTCTACACAGCCTCTTCTGATAATACTTCATCTACTCACGTTTCCTTCATACATATGGTGGAAATAATATTAGTGGTAATATGCTGTCAATTTTTTTAAACAACAAGATCACTACAGAAAAAAAAAAAAGCAAGGACTTATATGCCACTTATAATTTCTATGGTGAAAATACCCCCACCATTGTCGATTTCAAGTAGCTGATGCGTTAGCGATTCACAAAATTCCTGAAAAAAATTAAGTTTTCTTGAGCCATTGGGATATGGCTCTAGAAAGCAGCTAAATATGTTTGGTGGGAAAGAAAAGAGGAAATGAAGCCTATAGAATTTCCACAAAAATTTGCTTTTTTGAATCGTGCTTGGCTTGGGAATTACACTTACTTTATTTTTTTAAGTTCTTATTTAAATTCCACTTAGTGGGGCGCCTGGGTGGCGCAGTCGGTTAAGCGTCCGACTTCAGCCAGGTCATGATCTCGCGGTCCATGAGTTCGAGCCCCGCATCAGGCTCTGGGCTGATGGCTCGGAGCCTGGAGCCTGTTTCCGATTCTGTGTCTCCCTCTCTCTCTGCCCCTCCCCCGTTCATGCTCTGTCTCTCTCTGTCCCAAAAATAAATAAAAAACGTTGAAAAAAAATTAAATTCCACTTAGTTAACATAGAGTGTAATATTATTTTCAGGTGTACAAATGTAGTGATTCAACACTTCCATACATCACCCAGCACTCATCACAAGTGCCCTCCTTAATCTCCATCATATATTTAACCCGTTCCCCTCTCTCCTCCCCTACTCCCCAAACCATCAGTTTGTTCTCTATAGTTAAGAGTCTATTTTTTTGGTTTCCTTCTCTCTCTGTCTCTCTGTCTCTCTCTCTGTCTCCCTCTGTCTCTCTCTGTCTCTCTCTCTCTCTTTCTCTTTGCTGGCTTGTTTTGTTTCTTAAATTCCACATACCAGTGAAATCATATGGTATATATCTTATTCTGTATATTTCACTTAGTAGAATGCTTTTTTGCTCCATGCATGTTGTAAATGGCAAGATTTCATTCTTTTTCATAGCTGAGTAATATTCTACATCTTTTTTCTCCATTCATCTATCGATGGATACTCGGGCTGCTTCCATAATTTGACTATTGTAGATACTGTTGCTATATATATATATATATATATATATATATATATATATATATATCAGATTGCATGGATCCCTTTAAATTAGTATTTTTGTATCATTTGGATAAATACCTAGTAATGCAATTGCTGGATCTTAGGATATTTCTATTTTTAATTTTTTGAGAAACATCCATACTGTTTCTCAGAGTGGCTGTGCCAGTTTACATTCCCCCCAACAGTGCAAGAGGGTTCCCTTTTTTCCACATCCTCACCAGCACCTGTTGTTTCTTGTGTTGTTGATTTTAGCCATTCTGACAGGTGTGAGGTGACAGCTCCTTGTAGTTTTGATTTGCATTTCTCTGATGGTGAATGATGGTGAGCATCTGTTCATGTGTCTGTTGGCCATCTGTATTCTTCTTTGAAAACATGTCTATTCATGTCTTCTGCCCATGTTTTAATTGGATTACTCATTTTTTGGGTGTTGAGTTTGATAAGTTCTTTATATATTTTGGACACTAGCCCTTTACCAGATATGTCATTTGCAAATATCTTCTCCCTTTCCCTAAGTTGCCTTTTACTTTTGTTGATTGCACACTTTACTGTGTAGAAGCTTTTTATTTTGATATAGTCCCAACAGTTTATTTTTGCTTTTGTTTTCCTTGCCTCAGGAGACATATCTAGAAGGAAGTTGTTACGGCTGATGTCAAAGAGGTTACTGCCTGTGTTCTCCTCTAGGGTGTTTGTAGTTTTAGGTCTCACATTTAGGTCTATAATCCATTTTGAATTTAATTTTGAGTTTGGTGTAAGAAAATGGACCAGTTTAATTCTTTTGCGTGTAGCTGTCTAGATTTTGAAGAGACTGTCTTTTTCACATTGGATATCATTTCCTGCTTTGTCAAAGATTAATTGCATTCATTTCTGGGTTTTTTATTTTGTTCCATTGATCTGTGTATCTATTTTTATGCCAGTACCATACTGCTTTGATCACTACAGTTTTGTACCAGAAGTCCTAGCCACAGCAATCAAACAACAAAAAAGAAATAAAAGGCATTGAATCGGCAAGGAAGAAATCAAACATCCACTATTGGCAGATGACCTGATGCTCTATACAGAAAACCTGAAAGACTCCACCAAAACACTGCTAGATCTGATAAATGAATTCAGTAAAGTTGCATGATAAAGAGTCAACATACACAAATCTGTTGCATTTCTAGACACCAATAGTGTAGTATGAGAAAGAGAAATTAAGGAATAAATCCCATTTACAATTTCTCCAAAAACAATAATATACTTGGGAATAAACCGAACCAAAGAGGTGAAAGACTTATGCTCTGAAAACTATAAAATACTGATGAAAGAAGTTGAAGGTGACACAAAGAAATGGAAAAACATTCTCTGGTCATGGAGTGGAAGAACAAATATTGTTAAAATGTCTATACTACCCAAAGCAATATACAGATTTAATGCAACCCCTTTCAAGATACCAACAACATTTTTTACAGAACTAAAACAAACAATCCTAAAATTTGTATGGAACCACAAAAGACCCTTAATACCCAAAGCAACCTTGAAAAAGAAATGCATGGCTAGAGGCATCACAATTCCAGATTTCAATTTATATTCCAAAGCTACAGTGATGAAAACAGTATAGGAATTAGCCTGACTTTAGAAAGAGGCCCACATGTGAAAAATTTTGTAAGATTTTCTCATCCAATGATCTCTCTTATCAAATTTTCCAGCACTTCAAAAGCATCATGGTCAGAGAGAGGATAGGTTCTAATAGCTATAATCATTTAATGATTAGATAAGTAAATTCTATATTGTCCTTTGTTACATGAAATGGAATGAAACATCATGGAATCGAAAGGAGTCAAAAGACGGAATTTAAATTCTAACCATGCTCTGGGATATCCGATGTTAAACTTAGTCCAAGTTAAATTCTTAAGGTTGAGCATTCTTAATAAATATCTGTTACGTACTTGAATGAGAGTGTTAAACTACATATACATATAACAGTTTAATAAAAAAGTGATGTTCCTCTTCATTTGTGTAGGTTAGTAAATAGCACATCTTGCACAGATAGAGACTATATGAGGAGGTTGTTTATGAGAAATGCTCAGGGAAAAAAGCAACACAGTTGGCCAAGAGCCAGGTATAGAGAAGCAAGGTGATGAGAGCAATATTTTAAAAGTAATGTGTTATACCAACAAAATGCATATTGAGTCATAGCATGATAGGGCAAGCTGGTTTCTTTGATTTCCCTATCTAGCAGGGTTTTTTGTTTGTTTGTTTGTTTGTTTGTTTGTTTGTTTCTGATTGGAACTGGGTCAGTAACTTGACTTTCATCTTGAAAGCAACTAGTGTCTTTTAAATTAAGCATTTGTTAAATTTTGACTTATTTAAAAATGAAAAAGAATGTTTTCATTTCCCTTTTGTGCTTCAAAACCGTATGTGAGATTTGTAGACTACTAAATATACACTTAAATGCCAAATTTTACTGATAGAAGTTTGAAGATAAAAAAAATTATGTTAAGAAGAATTTAAGAAAGGATTTTTCTTCATTAAAATTGTAACTTGGATTCTCAGGAGGACAGAAAAAAAGGCAGTAGTTTCCTCCACTTGGCTCAGTGCAGTGATATTATGAAAATGATAAAAGAGCACATTTTCCGACTTCCATCTATTTAAAGTAAAAAATAATCAACAACTCACAACTTTTGCTACCTACTATGATGACATGAAATCTGATATGCTAATTTTATGCAAATACTGGTAATTTGAATAACATCAATACAATTAATTATTATATTCTATTCCTAAGACACATATTAAAAGGAAGTCCAATATATTATTAGGAAACAAGTACAGATCAATTTTGCGTTAAGAACAAATTATCTTCAAGATAATTTCCATAAAAATACAATATCTTTAGATGTATTAAATTATTACTTTGCAATACATTTTATCATCTACATTAATCATAGAAATCAACATAAATTTAAAAAAAAATAAGAAACAAGGACAATTTTATCACTATGTAGAAATCAAGTTCCAGTTAAGTTTGAATGGATACATTTGTAGGAGTGATAGTACACAGCAAGGAGATTAAAATTCCTTTCTTTACATTAATTAAGGAGATTTTAGTGTAGATAAATAAGTAGCAAAAATTAAGGGCATACTGAGGGCAGCACTCTTGATTCTGGTTTGAATCTAAATCTACCCCTAAGATGTTTAATTTATGCTGGTGATTGGTATAACCAGATGTCAATAACTGGAGGTAGAACTGCCTATGTAGATCAATAACATATTTGAAGAGCCACCAATTTCGAATTTTCCTCATTGGAAACAAAAACACAAATTTTCTGAGAAATGTTTATCAGTTTTTCTTTAAATTATTCTATAGTTATAGAATATATTTAGTGACAGAGTTCCTACCCTGGTTTTGCTTTATTGTTTTTAATGTGGCCCAAGTCCCTTGTGGTAAACATGATTGTGACTAGCTACACAATGTATTTTACTTTCCATTTATTAGACTGGAATCTCTTGGTCCCAGAATCTTTGGATAAAACCATTTCTTAATATTGTACAATTTCAATGTTTAGTATATGGAATAAACCACTGTTCTACTGGCATTTCCCAAGGGAAATATAATATAATATAATAAAATTCTCACCTATGTAATTTAAAATTTTCTAGTAGCCATATTAAAAACAATACAAAGAACAAGTTAAATTAATAATATATTTGATTTCACCCAACATATCCAAAGTATTTTTATTACTATTTACAATCAACATGCTAATTTCTCAAAATCAGGTATGTATATTATACTCACAGTGCATCTTACACAAGATGTGACATTTGCAACAATTCAAGTATTCAGTAGGCACGTGTGTCTAGTGACTACCCTAGTGAGTATCTCAGCTCTATATAATAATGTGGCAATAGAATATGGAAGAAAATGTAAAAACACACACCTGAAGAGATAATATATATCCATACATATTTACAGGTGTTTGTTTTTCAGATGAACAGGAGTTAAATTTTATTCAATTACTTCATGAAAGCCAATGTATAATCTCTACAGAGTCACATTATGATCTGGATTGCTTTACTCTCAAAGTTTTTGAATTTTTTTTGTTGTATATATTTGAATTAAATTTTGGTGATAGAATGCTACCATTTTGTGTACCTAACTTTATTAATCAAAAGTTAAATCATGGTCTCTTTCTTCTTCATAAGGCTTGACACCTAATTACAAAGAACACTAAGCAATAACTTTATTTAAATTGAGAACTCAGTAATATTTAACAATACAATTGCAGTTTTTCATTGGATTGACCACAAATATGATAATAAATTAACCATTTAAACTGCTTTTCATATGTAAGTAAATGTCAACATCTACTAATATTACACTTAAATAAAAGAAACATTGTAAGGGTTTAGGAGTTAAGAACAGGATCAAAATTGTATACGTGCATAAGACCTAGTAGCAATATTGGGTAACTAAATAGAGTTGCTTTTACAGAAAAATGTGTATTTTTAATTACCTTGCCGAGGATACATTCTGTGATTTTAGTTGTTATCAGTTGCTGTGAGTGATGACATGAGGTCCCATTGACTCCTCCAGTCACAATAGGCACCAATTGCCACGCTGTAATTCTACCATAAATTACATTCTCATAGTCTCCTGAAACTGCTCCATTTTCTCTGTGAGCTACATTCTTTCAGGGAGTGTAGTTCAGATACTACATCTGGCTCCTTGCCCTGGATGCTGACCAGTTTGCCTCTGTGACATTAACCTGGTGCCTGCGAGTCTGAGTGTCAAGAAGGTTGACTCATTTACAGTTTTCCATTATGTAGCTCTAACATTTTATGTTGTTTCCTAAATAATAGATGCAGTAGAGCTGGCCTAGCCCTGGTAAAAATGCAGCTATTCTCAGTGGCTTTGTAACAATGTTTTTCACTGTGACAACCAGGTATATGAATATATGTTTTCTTTATTTCCTTATTTTTTGTTTAACTGTAGCCTTAAAAGAAGACTGAAACGCGAACAATTAGAAAGGGTTCCCCTTTTTCCCCGCAATCTATCACGCTTTGAGCAAGTGAACAGGAAGTTATTCTACTTTGATATATTATCATATATGGTATTTTATATAAATTGAGTCTAGTATACAAGTTTATTGCATACCAAACAGAAAGCTATAAAAAGATCAATGATTCTACAAACATACTGATACTTTTTTCTATAGTGTATTAGTAAAAAAAATGGTTATGAAATGTGACAAAGGTTTTAGCTAAACATATATCAGAAATTTGGATCTATAAACTTATATATTTATGTATGTTTTTCTCTATATTAAATAAGTTTTAATTAGTCAAAAGGAAAAACAAAATCAATACAACAAAACAACAGCAAAACAGAAATACAGTGTAAAAAAGCAAATAGCGCTTTTGTTTGTTTTCATTTTAACCATGAAAATAACCATTTTTGGATAACTGAGCTAAGCATGTCTCTGTGTATATTCTCTAACTTGAACTGTGTTTCCTTGAATTAATTCTGAAAACAGGCATGTAAATATTAAGAAAATCCTGATATGACAACAGAATGTATAGAATTGTTGCCATGTTAGAAAAAAAAATATTAAGAATTCATGGAATATCATTTTTGAAGACTAACTTTTAAAAATATCAATACATATTCTGTTGTCTAATCAGGATGAGTATATATGAGAAATATGACACTTTCTTTGGCAGAAATATAATAGTGCTGTGTTAATGATGATTTTTAAAACTTTGGCAAATAATGTGGCATAGGTGGACAGAATGTTAAAGTATTTCAGTAATTCAACTAGAAGTTGACATATCTCTATGTGTGCTCCCCTTTAGTCATTACTTCCTGTCACTATTGGAAAATGTGCTTGAATACAAGAAGCTATTTTTCAATAAGACATCCAGCTATCAACACTTACTCTATTGTAATTCAAAGTTCCTTTGTCTTTTAAGGAAATTGCTCTTAAATTATAGTCCTAGAACATCTCTAATAGCACAGTTACTAAAACTGATTTTTCATACATATTCATAACTAAAACCATAAAGACCATTGCAGATTTCAAAATGATGCATCAATCAATGTCATAGATATCTGCTTAGCAACTCAAAAAAGAGAAAGCATAGCCTAATATTTTCTTTGTAAAACACTTACTGTGCACTTTTATGCAAAACATCAAAAACCAATTTGTCTTATGCATATATATATATATATATATATATATATATATATATATAAAACTCAATATCACAAATATATACAAGGGTGATAAATAAAATGCTAAAAGAAAAAAACACTTCATGAAACTCTCTGCCCTTCAAAGTTAACACTCTTTGAGGCAAGTAATAGAGTTCTGAAGGGAAAAACTAATATGGCCCTGAGCTAGGGTACTGTTGAACTTGATTTGTCCCAAAGTAGTAAGTGGTATTCTATATCTTCTCATGATCCCTCAGTAACACATTTTTCTCACCTAAGAACCCCAAAACCGGAACCTAATGTAGGAAATTTTAGATTAAAGACTCTTCTATTGAGGCCTTATGGAAGAAATTGCTTAATATAAAATTGTTTACTTTTCTTTTCCAAGTAGAAAAAAAAATAAAACGAAAATCCAGCATAATAGCACCAATAAGCAGTATGAAAGGAAAAGAGATACAGGTGTTTGACAAATAAACTTTAATCTTATCAATAACACTATTAAAATATCAAGTGAAGTAACCTGATCATCTTATTAAATGACACTTTGAAAGTTCTTATTTTTGATTTTTATATCTATCATATTATATATTCAAGCATTGAAAAACTCAAAAGCTACTTTAATAATGTAAAAAATATTAATACAAAAATCACTTCAAACCTTTATGAGTTATTTTCAGTAGCTTTCTTCTTCTATCATAAACTGTATATAAGTTTTCATTATGGTAGACATAAATAATAATTAAGAATTCAAGAACTACATCATTTTAGAGCTAGCTGAATAATTTCAAAAGTTTAATAATTCCTACTCATTGTGTCAAGGCCTATGGGAATGCATGTAATGTGCTTTGCTGGACATCTAAATTCCTTCAACTTTGCTCTATTCAAATATTTTCATTTTATTTACCTTACTTTTCCCTGATGGTTACAGATTTCCTTCCTTGCTCAACTAAGTTTCCAAGGCTAACTTTTCCAGCTTGTGTTTTCTTGTGTGTGTGTTGTTTTTTGTTTTGTTTTGTTTTGTTTTTTTTAGTTCATTTATTTATTTTGAGAGAGAGAGAGAGAGAGAGAGAGAGAGGAGAAAACGAGCACAGGTAAGTCTAGGGAGAGAGAGAGATCCCAAGCAGGCTCCACACCATCAGTGCAGAGTCTGACGCGGGATGTAAATCCATGAACTGCGAGATCATCACCTGAGCAGAAATCAAGAGTTGGCTGCTTAACTGACTGAGCCACCCAGGTGCCCCACTAGCTTGTGTTTTTTTTTTTTTTTAACATATTCTTCTTTTTCAGCTGATTTGCTAGCCTTCAAACACTTCAAACCCCCCGTAGTTTAAAACCAAAAATCAATGAATACTATCACCACCACCACCATCATTGTCATCAATAATAAATCTACACTCCCATTTTCCTTGTCATCTAAGGACGGTGATCTTGAAACCAGTTCCTTATTTAGGATATATTTCTACCTGGAATGTCTTCCATCCTTTCATTCTTCAAGGCTCATACTAAGTATAACTTTCTCTCTTATGTGGTCATATATTCTTTCATAAAGGATGCTCACACTAACAGTGACCTACAAATGCATGTCTAGCTTTTTTTTTTATATTGCTAATGTCTCAAACATATTCGCAAGGTCTTCTACACAAATCAATAAACATAGGAGGTGGTAAGAGTTTTAGAAATTAGCTCACATTCATTTTACAGAAAAGAAAATCCAGAGTCTGAAAAATGAAGTAAATTTCCTCAAATCATGCAACTAATCAGGTTGAGTTAAAATTCGAACTCATACTTTCTGACATGTGCAGGATTTTTTTTTTTCATAACACCACTTTATTTATTTTCCATGTGTTAAATGACGTATCTTAGATCACAGCACAAATTACACCATAATATGCATTTGTTATAATATCTTATAGACTTAAATGGTAGTCAAAAATATATATAAAAGAGGATTTTCCATGGAGGTAGAGATATCCTTTCCATGACTTTGCAGACCCTTTACCTTAACCTCAATTTGGAAACTCTATCAATGAGACACACAGTCAATTTGTCAATTTATCAATTTTAAGTTTCTCAATTTCAATCACAAATAAGATTTTCTCCTATCAGAATGTATCACAGCTGAGTATTCAATACCTCTAAAAATGTAAAATAGTGTGATCAGTAAAAGCTATACCATCATTTTGCCTATAATATTTTCACTTGTTCATTCAAAATTGTTCTGAAAATTGTTAATATGATTTTCCATATTAAAGTGGCATTTGACTCACTGTTGGAAAAAAAATTATTATGGTAGAACTATGATACAAAGTTTTTCTTTCATATTATAGTTATTAATTTTCCAAAGACATTTGGACAATTAGAATAAGAACCCAGACACTAGTACATATGAACTTTGCTAATAATGTTAGGTAATGTATGATGATTAAAAAGAGAACTATAGTATTTCTGATGTAAAATCCTATGTATTCAGCAGTGTCAATGTTTACAGATCAAATCCATTTTAAAGGCAACCACCTATTTGCTATGACATATAACTAAATTGTGTATATCTGTACAAAGATGTGCATATATATAGTTCACATATACATAAACATCAAATGCTGAGAATTCCCATTAGATGTGCCCCCACCCCCACACACTTGGGGAATCTCAACTCAACAGATTCTGAGACAAATACATTTCATACATCTGTCCTTTTCTCATGCAGGACATATAGGAAGTTTAGGTGAAATGACTGCAGAAAATAAAAATATCCAAAAGAATGAAACTCCCTCCTGAAGGAATGCCTATGGAGTTGGGTAAAGGCTGATATTTGAAAGGAATGGTTCATTTTAACTAGGAGGCCATAGTGCCTGAATACAGAACATACTTATAATTGTGTTCAGATTTGTGCCAGGTTTTTAAAATCTAATATTGCAGTTCTAATGTGCAATGGCTAACGATTGTAAAAATGTTTATATTAACTTATAAGTGAATACAATGTCATTTTGCTTTTTGAATTTATTTTATAAGTCATCATACTTCACAAAACATTCTAGTTCTATTGTGTTCCGTTTGCTTATTTCCACATTTGTAACTTGTCCAAACTGCTTATTCAGTTCAAAAATTTCCATTATTATGTCCATTCTCAACATTTCAGTTTTTGAGCTGAGAGTTTAAAATCAATCTCTCTCTTGTCTTTCTTTACTCCCCCTCTGTCTTTGTCTGTCTGTCTCCCTCTAAAGAAAGACACATAATGCTATCCGTTTCCTGTTGTGAGTACTACAATAGTTTTAGTACTAGGGATAGTAAGGTCCTGTTACGTAATACTTCAAGAGCCTAGTACTGTTTCATGTCTCCACACCTCTTTACAATAACTTGGGCAGCAGTGAGAAAAGAATGGTCCTTACAAATTACAAATACATGAATTACTTCTCTATTAGCTCAACTGCAGAAACCAAACACAAAGAGGATATCCTGATTTCTACTGTCAAAAACTGCTCAGGGTCTGAGCTTCTATCCCACTTACAAGCTAATAAGCTAGTTTGTTACTGTTCATGGACACTGGGAGAAGATGTGTGACTGCTGAGTGAGAGACAAAAGTTTTAGGTCCCAGCAAGGGCAGGAGCTAGAGCTTCATAATAGTTTATGCCAGTGCCACCTGTCCCCCAAGAGGTCCCCTCCATAGAGGTGATACAAAGGGCCCATTAAGCATGCTTGGAGATGTCATAGGCTATTTTAAGGAGCTTGCGCTTGTTTTTGTGGTAGGTAAATGCAAGACTGGTTTTTGAGTTGGAATTAGGAGGGGGGGGGGGCTTACCTCATTTATTGAGTTTACTCGCTGTAAGCACAACCATAAGAAATGTTCTAGGAAAAGGTGGTTAGGTACTTACAAACTTGCTATGTCTATCTGCTATGCCTATCAAGGTCCCTGGAAGCTGCCTCTCTGAACCTTTCTTTGTTAATTTCTATTAGATTTTTTTATTTTATTTTTTTTTTAATTTTTTTTCAACGTTTATTTATTTTTGGGACAGAGAGAGACAGAGCATGAATGGGGGAGGGGCAGAGAGAGAGGGAGACACAAAATCGGAAACAGGCTCCAGGCTCTGAGCCATCAGCCCAGAGCCTGACGCGGGGCTCGAACTCACGGACCACAAGATCGTGACCTGGCTGAAGTCGGACGCTTAACCGACTGCGCCACCCAGGCGCCCCAATTTCTATTAGATTTTAATTAAGATTCAAATCTATAAATTCTTACGATCATGAAATTCAAGATAAATTTGGGTCTTTGAACTGGCATGAAAGAGGTTGAGAAACTTTAAGGAATAAGAAACTCAAACTATTCCCCTGATAATTCACCATTATTGGGGTACTGAAAATTAGGCATAATTTTTATCCTAAGTTAGAAGAGAAAAATACTAAGGAAGGCTTGACAGGTTATTATCAGAAAAGAGTTTTGTTGGTACCATTCTGAATTCAAAGAAAAGAAATGTTTCCAATATCCCTAGTGCATATTAACTCATAATGCTGTAGGCCATGGTCAGAAGATGACTAAAGCTATGGCTTATTAAATAGTTTTTTAAATGGTTATAAAAATTGAGGTATAAATAAGTATTTTTATGTGCTTGTCCTTTAGAAAGGTGAGGGAGTAGACATTTGTCTTTTTAATAGTCTATTATTGCAGTCTAATTCATTAGAAATATGTGTGTGTGCATATGTATTTTTTTCCTAAAGTAATACTATTTTTATTCTCTTACTGAAGAATTTAAACAGCTTAACATTACCTTAAGGCAGCACTATTTTCTTATGCCATTTTCTACCATGACACTAAAGCAGAGTAAATTAACTTTATTCAACCCTTGTGTCTTTAAAAGGATAATGATTTCATCTAGTTAAAGCTGTCCTGGGCAACTTTGTTTATTTCAGGGAAGAAATTGCCTGCTCACTCATGATAAGACAATTTGTCACCTTGGAAATTAAATTACCCACCCCTTTTTACCTTGAGGAGTTGTGCTATATAATACCTACTTGTCTGCTACTAACTTTATATCAGAATGTGCCCAATTCTACAAGAACATGTGTTGTATAATCAAAGACAATTTACGGGAAGCCTAAATAGAATATAAATCCTGCTTCCTAATCTAAATTGAACATGATAGATATATAGAGAATGCTTATTGAATCTCAAAAGAATTATCCAATTGATAGGATCTTGTACAATTAATATTTGTTTCTCTAAGAGAAAAAACTGTCTTTGTGACATTAAATAAGAAAGAGAGACATAGGAGTTGTTTTCTTGAATGGACATGCTAGAGATCAAGCTGTAAATACTTCCAAGTTAAAAAAAATAGGCTTCTTATTACTTTGTGAATATTAGAGCCTTAAATATCCCCGATTTCCTTAAAATTTAGAGATTTAGATAGGGAAATACTTATGATTGCCCGTATTTTTTTCTTTTCTTTTGTTTTCTAAAATAAAAACATAAACATCTTTGATTGATCATACTGCTCTCAAAATTTGTTGCAAAAATAGATTTACAGAGAACAACCTTTTAGCTATAAAGTGTTTTTTAATGGTCTAAACAAGCAAATAGGTAAGGAGGTAAGTGAGTTCTTTTATCCTTTTTCTGTGAGTGGTACTGTTTTAAAGAGTATGGAGAGAAAATCTCTGTGACTGACAGATGACGAGAGTCAGGAAGTGACTAAAAGATTAAGAGTGAACTTTAAGTCCATTTTTTATATGATGGTGTTCTGGGCTGAACTGTGCCCTTCCAAAATTCGTATGTTAAAATCCTAACTTCCAATACCTAAGTGTGTAACCTTATTTGGAAATAGTGTCATTGCAGATATAATTATTTAAGTTAAGATGAAGTCATACTGGAGTAGGGTGGGCAGCTGATCCAATACAACCGATGTCCTTCTATAAAGAAGAAATTTGGACATAGACATGCACACAGGAAGAATGCCATGTGATCTGCTTAACAAGCTAAGAAATGCCAAAGATTGCCAACAAATCACAAGAAACTAGGAGAGAAGGCTGTCTTTCATGTTTCTTTGTCCCTTTTCCTAGATCAGAGAGAAACTCCCATTGTATACCTAGTGTCCTCTTCTAAGGAGATACTGGTAGGGCAAAACAAGGTGACATGAATGTTTAAGCATCATGGCAATGATTTTTTTTCCTCTTTAGATTAAAATCTGGCATTCTAACTAAAATTGCAAAGTGGCAAAAAGAAAGGAAAATCAAGAAAGATTCTTAACTGTGGACAACAAACTGATGGTTCCCAGAGGGGAGGTAGATGTGGGGATGGACAAAATAGTTGATGGGAATTAAGGAGTGCACTTGTGATGAGCACAGGGTGATGTATGGAAGTGTTAAATTACTGTACTGCAATCTGAACCTAATATTACATTGTACAGTAACTAACTGGAATTCAAATAAAAATTTTTAAAAAGTAACATAAAAAAATGAAAAAAATAAAATTCCCAATATATCTCACATTCTGGGAAATGTAAAAGCAAATAATCAGAGGGTCTGAGTGACCTTTCCCCCTCAGCTGTTATATTTCACTTCCTACTCAGTGTAGTAGAAAAACATTTAAATAGGAAACACAAGTTTTATGCTAAGAGGAAATTGCTGTCTGCAGTCTGGAAAATCAGGTTTCGGAGATACAAGGCTGAGACAATGTTTGTGTTTGTGGCAAATTCAAAAAGGGAGATTCCCTGTGAAGATCAGTCTTGGTAGATGGTTGAACTTTCCTTGTGACCACTCTTTATTACATTTTTTCCCCAAATGACCACAGAGTATCCTGCATAAATATTTCTATACATGATTTTTAAATATTCTGTATTCAGAAATTTCAGGAATTCATCTTGGCAGCTTTTATGCTTATGTAAAGAAAAGAGAAAGGACAGGAATCCTTTAAGAAAGGACAGGAGATGTTAAATAAGGTAACTTATTACCTGGTAACTGGAAGATGCCCATTGGATTTAACAACATAGTGATCACTGATAAACAAGCACAGTGTCCATGCATGGTCAGGATGAGAGAAGGAAGAGAAAAATAAATCCCCTTTTTAAAGTCGACTGTAACGGAAAAAAAAAAAAGTCATATACCTGTGGTTGGAAAGGACTTTTTATTACTTTTACTAACATATTGCTTGAGGGTCAAATAATTTCTTTATAAACTGAATAAATATATTCCTACCCTGTTTGAAAGTATATATTAAGTGAAAGAGATTTATGTTTTGCATCCGGGTGAAAAAAATAAGGGAGAACTGTGATATGGAAGACAATTTGGTCGACCTTTTCCCTACCGTAATCTTGACTTCCACCATTAAATTTATAAGAAAGGAAAAACTAGCTTCCAAAAAGTTAAATGTTGGCTTAAAGGCCACACAATTAACTCGGATCATTATATATTATAGAATGCTTCATGTTTCACGATTAAAACTGCCAAACTTTTCTAAATGTTTTCATGTTTTTGAGTTAAAATTTAATGATGTGATACATTTTCATTTGCCACCATCTCTAAGACACTTTATCAACAATGATTCTCAGGTCTTTTGACAAAGTTAGGTGATCCATTCCTGGATGGTGTTATTTTGAGGGAAAAAAAAAAAAACATATATACATATGTATGTACATACATATATATCTGTAAGTGTAAGTTATTTTTTTTAAAAATTCAAAACTTTTTTTGTAATTTTTTAAATGTTTATTCATTTTTGAGAGACAGACACAGCGAGTGGGGGAGGGGCAGACAGAGAGGGAGTCACAGAATCTGAAGCCGGCTCCAGGCTCTGAGCTGTCAGCACAAAGTCCCATGTGGGGTTCGAACCCACGAACTGAGAGATCATGACCTGAGCTGAAGTCGGACACTCAGCCAAGTGAGCCACCCAGATGCCCCTCAAAACTGTCTTAAAGACCATATTTATTTTCATTTCTCTTAATTTTCAGAGACTTTGAGCCTGTTTCCAGTTCACGGCTTTTGTTTGGTTGGTTGTTTTGTCCTGTTTCACCTTTTATTCTATTCAGAAGAATCATTTATTCTTCTTCCTCCAGGCAAATAATCTTGTTGTTTGACTTTTACTTTTTAACTTTGAAATTTCCTGTTCTCCAAAATATTATTTGTCAACATCCATATGTCTTTTTTTTTTTTTTTTTTTACATTTTATTTTTATTTTTGAGACAGAACATGAACAGGGGAGGGTGAGAGAGAGAGAGAGGGAGACACAGAATCTGAAACAGGTTCCAGGCTCTGAGCTGTCAGCACAGAAACCGATGCGGGGCTCGAACTCACGAAGTGAGAGATCATGACCTGAGCCGAAGTCGGACACTTAACCAACTGAGCCACCCAGGCGCCCCAACATCCATATGTCTTAAAAAAAAAAAATAGGGATGCCTGGGTGGCTCAGTCGGTTAAGCGTCTGGCTTGGGCTCAGGTCATGATCTCGCGGTTCGTGAGTTCAAGCCCTGCGTCAGGCTCTGTGTTTGCATCTCGAAGCCTGGAGCCTGCTTCGGATTGTGTGTCTCCTTCTCTCTCTGTTCCTCCTCTGCTCACGCTCTGTTTCTCTCTCTCTCTCTCAAAAATAAAGATTTTTTAAAAATTTAAAAAAATATTTAAGTGCTCATTTATTTTTTAGAGAGTGAGCAAAAGTGAGCAGGGTAGGGGCAGAGAATCCACAGGGCCCAATGCGGGAATCAAACTCACAAACTGTGAGACTGTGGCCTGAGCCAAAGTAGGACGCTTAACCAACTGAGCCACCCAGATGCCCCAACATCCATGTGTGTTTTTAAAAACAAGTGTAGTAACCATCTTAAATGAAATTTAGCAGCTATGTCTTCCTTCTTATTCTCTGTTCTCCCCCAGAAACTTTGAAAAACTTGTAGAATATATACTGAAAATTGTGCTATTCTTTCTACAATGTCCTTATGAAAAAATTTATAACAAAGGTAGTCTCTTTTGCATTCAGAAAAATAATTATAATATTTTTTCCTAAGTTGGAATGGAAAACTTGACTGCTTCTATTTATATGGCTTTTTTTCTAACCCGATTCATTAATTTGAATTATACTTTACCAAACTTCTTCAACAATATCATTATGTTAAAGGCTTGAAACTTGAACATAAACCTACTATTATCTGTAAAAGTATGATTTTTTTCTTATCTCACCAGTTAATAAAGTTTTGTTTAACACTTAATTATTAGCAGTATTATATATTTTGAAGACATTATAGTACTTCTAAATTGCTTCAATTTATGAATATAAATATTAATAAAGGTTTTATAGATTGTTACACCTCTATATGCCTTTGTGTCTGGCTATGTCTATTATCACACTCTATGATCAGGATTTTCAGGAGTTTGAAGAATTCTGGGATGCTTTTTGTCTAAAAATTAATCATTATCATGGAAATCTTTAGCAAACGTGAGTATTCACCTCTAGAGATTTTTATAGTATGCATTCACTATGCTCTAATTTGTAAGACAATCCTAATAAAAAAATTCCCCAAATACTGTAAATTTATGTATTACATTTTTAAAATAAACAAAAACCTTTTTTTAGCTTGTCGGCTTTAAGATATATTCTAAAACCACACTTGATTTGAGATGATTGATTATGGAAATTTAGTACACACATATGTATGAAATTTAACATCATATTATGTTCCATGTTTTTCATATCTTGACGTGATTTATTACTTTGAAGCAGCTGATGTATCTAGCTGTATGTGCTCAAACTAAGATTCCTTTTGTTAATGGAGTTATAGCAAGTCTTATTAAAGTTTCACGCTAATGTTATTTCAATAGGATTTTAATATTATTTAAATAGAATTTAAAAAAAATACTACCAAATCTCCCCAAAGAACAACTTCTATTGGAGAAAAATAAACATCAAAAAGCTACTGCTGTTGAAGTAAAAATGACATAAGGTTACAATTACATTCTATAATCATTGCTTACTCCTTTATCTCTATAGGTTAGATATAAGTACTAAGCACATTAAACAAAAAATAGCAAGAAATCAATTTAGCTTCCCTCCCCCAGTTTAAAAATACTAAACAAACAAACAACAATCCATTATTTTGTAAAATTTAAAGTAAGAAAGAGAGCCTAAGTTTTTCACACATTTTCCAAACTTTCCACAATCTTTCTGTTAATTTAAAAAACATCCTTTCTTCTAAATATTAGCAAACTCTCAAATAAACATGATGTAGATGCTGTATGGTTTTGTAGGTTTCACTTATTAGTACCAAATAATTATTTTTTAATTGTCAAAAGAGTCTTTTTTAACCTATAACTCACAAAAATTTTTCTAACTTTTAACATTTTAAGTTTCTATATTATGTGTTTCAATACTATTGTTACCACCAAAATTTAAAAAAAATTAAATCCATAAGCCTACACTTCATTCAGTATTTCATTACCAGAAAATAATTAATACATGCTATTTAAATGTATTAATTACAATTTTAGGCAATTCTTTGCACATATCCTTGTGTAATAATCTTGATCTAGTTTCAGAAAACACTATGTGACTTACACATATCTTATAAAAAACATTATTTTATTATTTTAAAATATGTTACTACAAAAGAACTTTAAGAATAAAACAATAATAAAAAATAATTTGTTATTACCTCAACATGTTTCATTAGAAAGCACATACTTTAAGATTAGTTGATGATATTTGAGTTGATGATAATCTCTAATTATTTTAAGGCAGATACCTTGAGAAACTTTCAAAGCATAGTTTACTTTGAAAACTACCTCTTTGGGGCGCCTGGGTGGCGCAGTCGGTTAAGCGTCCGACTTCAGCCAGGTCACGATCTCGCGGTCCGTGAGTTCGAGCCCCACGTCGGGCTCTGGGCTGATGGCTCAGAGCCTGGAGCCTGTCTCCGATTCTGTGTCTCGCTCTCTCTCTGCCCCTCCCCCGTTCATGCTCTGTCTCTCTCTGTCCCAAAAAAAATAAATAAAACGTTGAAAAAAAATTAAAAAAAAATCTGAAAACTACCTCTTTACCTATAGGAAAAAGTTACACTTAAATCTTCTGTGTATCAATATAATTCCACATTTCTTTACAGGGATTCTATAAATAATTGGATTAAGTAAATTAGCAGAATCAAAACGTAATTAACATTGTAATATATTTAATTTCCCTCAATTATGCCATGTTGTTATTCTAAAATTTTGAAGTATTGAAAATTTATTGATTTCTGTAATTATTTGGGAAACACTTTTTAAAAAACATGTAGAATTGGAATATATTATTTATAAATTTACCAGAATTTGAGCTTATAATTTTATACATTTTATGATTCTCAAATTTTTTTGCTAATTACACTATTTCTTCAAAGTTAAGAATTTGACAAGTTTCCTATATGGCTAAATTCCTTAGTAGATCATGATTAATCTTTTAATTACTTTTAATGGCCTTATATGATTGTCCAAGAGGATAAAAAATAAGAGAAGAAAATGAGGTAGTTTTTAAGAGCTAATAATTTACATGATATAATAATATCTAATGTTTATTAATTATGTCCATTTTTAATTTTTTTTAATGTTTATCTATGAAAGAGAGAGAGAGCACTAGTGGAGGAGGTGCAGACAGAGAGAGAGAGGGAGACACGGAATCTGAAGCAGGCTCCAGGTTCTGAACTCTCAACACAAAGTCCGATGTGGGGCTCGAACCACAAACTGCAAGATCAGGAACTGAGCCCAAGTTGGACACTTAACCAACTGACCCACCCTGGCGCCCCTAATTATGCCTAATGTTTGATGATTAATAATGTTTAATGCTTATTAAGTGTTTACCATTGCCAAGAACTATCCTGTTGTATATAAACCGTCTCATTTAATCCTCATAATAATGCTATGAGATAGGTACTATTATGGTCATGATTTTACAGCTGAAGATTCTGAAGCAACCAGTGATAAAATGAGTTATCAAAATTTGTACCATGAAATTAAAGCCAGAATTTGAACCTTTACATAATGATCTCATATTTGAAACTTTTTTTTAAAACTTTTTAATGTTCATTTATTTTTTAGAGAGAGAGACAGAGCACAAGCTAAGAGAGAGAGGGAGAGACAGAATCCGAAGTAAACTCAAGGCTCTGAGCTGTCAGCACAGAGCCTGACGCGGGGCTCGAACTCACAAACCGTGAGATCGAGATCATGACCTGAGCCGAAGTGTGACATTTAATCAACTGAGTCACCAGGTGCCCCTCATGGCTGAGTCTTTTAATCACAAACATGAATGTAAATATAAGAAAGGCCTAAAGCTAAGTACACCTATCAAAATGTTTCAGTGGAATAACTAGTGAACAAATGGCAGATTTTTCTTTTTGTAGATTGTTTCGTATAACCGTTCCTGGAGAAAGATTTGACAGGAATGCTAATGTAGACAGAAATAATAAGTTAAACAATACACATTAACACATGAAGTGCATAATGCCACTCATTGCTTTTTGTAACTAGAACATACACTCTGAAAATGGTACAAGCAAAAATCAAGACCATTATATGTTTGTAGTCAAATTGTGTTCCACTTAAACGAATACAAAAAGGAATAAAATTAATTATAAATAAAATGAGAAAGCATTGAAGACTTTAAAATTTGTATAAATAAATGGCGTTTGGCTGTCTTAATTTTGCATTTATTACATTGTATGAGAAAAAATAAAATTAAAAAGGCACAAACTTGATATTAAACAATTAAGCATCAGTGATGGATCCACTTGGGCCCACAAAAGTAGTATGAAGATTATTTTAAGATGAAAACATCTGAAGAAATAGCAGCCATACACACACACATATATACAAATCCTTTTGCTAACTTAAACAAGCCTCTAAAAGAGCTATCATAAATTCTTTCTCCAGGAGGTTTACAGCCAGAAAGGGGACGGGACACTGGTACCTGCATGAGAAATTACGTACACAAAATTTTCCATACCTTCCACTTGGTTCTCCCCCATTGTTACTCATTAGTTTCCTGCTATTTCACTTCCCTTGAAGTCTCAACCCCCCTTCTTATTAAGATGATATATCAACCATTATCTCTAGCTGTCCAGGGAGCCACTTCTATGTGCACTCACATGGACATGAATAAACTTTGTGTTTTCTCTTGTTAATATGTCCTTTGAATTTTGACAGTTAATTCAAAGTCCCCAATCACTGAACCCAAGTGGGTAGATGAAAAAGTTTTTAATTCCTTCCAACATCAAACTGATGGAAATTAAGTAGTAAACATAAGTTTTTTTTTTTCATCCTTTCTTACAAGTAAGATGCATTGATTGTCACTTTACGCAGAATAGCAGATAGTGCAGAAACACTACAATAATTTTCAATATTCCTTGGCAATTAGGTAAATAGATTGATGAATTAATTGATAATTAGCTTTGGAAACTGTGTTTCCCAAACAAAGGATTTTTCCCCCACTCCATGCCTGTAATATTCAGAAACCCAAATATCTCACTAATTTTAGGAAATTTTATATTTTGCTTTCTGCATTCTTCCCCACCTCACATCCAACTTTTTGAAAGTTATCTCCACCAGTGAGGTTTCATTCCTCACCTTCGCATCACTCCTCCACCCACCGAGGGGTGCCTTCTGCTCCCAACTAAAGTATTCAAATTGCCATTGTCAAGGCTAACAAAAAATTAGCTCTTGCTTTCAAGTCCAGCTAATCTTTTGAGTCCATTTCTTGACCTTCTCTATTTTTATTATTTATTTTTTTTTTATTTTTTAATGTTTATTTGAGAGAGAGAGAGACAGACAGCACAGCAGGGGTAGGGCAGAGAGAGAGAGAGAGAGCGAGACAGAGAATCCAAAGCAGGGTCTGTACTATCAGTGCAAAGCCCCGCATGGGGCTCAAATTCATGAACCGAGTGAACATGACCTGAGCCAAAGTCAGAAGCACGACCTACTGAGCTACCCAGGCTCCCTGACCTACTCTATTTTTAATTTTAAAAGGTGTAAATATATCATCTAAGCGTTTTTAATAAAAATAAAGTGAACAATTTACACCCACTACTCTTGCCACGTTTTTACAACTATTTTAACCTTAAAAGTTTAAATATCTCCCAAGAGTTTTACTACTTCCCTTTGACTTGATAGATGGATGTTTTCACATTATTCTCATCGCAATCTATTTGCACATCCATGTGTTCAGTTTTTCCTTGAACAACTCTCTTCTTTTTGCTTCTGAGAAAACACACTTCCTTCTTTTATTTTTTTCAAGCTTCCCTCGATTCTATTCAGTCCCTTTTCCAATTAAATTTCTTCTGCTTTTCTATTTTATTTATATTATGTTATTTCATTTTACTTCTTTTCATTTGATTTTTAGTATTTGATATGGATGCTGCCTTTTTCTTACCTCTTCACAGACTGATTTTGCATAAACTTCTTTTCCTTCAAGGCTCAACTTCAATATATATGCTGAAGATTCATAAGTGCTAGTCCCAATCCAGAAATGTCTTCATAATTTCAGACATACATCTGAATGCCAGTAACATCTACAGGTATACCTCATTTTATTTTGCTTTCCTTTATTGTGTTTCGCAAATAATGCATTTTTACACCGAAGGCTTGAGATAATTCTGCTTCAAGCATGTCTGTCGGTGCTGTTTTTCCCACAGCATTTGATCACTTGATGTCTCTGTGTCCCATTTGGTAATTCTTGCAATAATTCAAGGTATTTCATTATTATTACATTTGAATCTCTGCAATAGCATGGTAAAACTGTAATAGATGAGTATTGGCTTCTTATGGATGAGCAAAGAAAGTGGTTTCTTGAAAGGGAATCTATTCCTGGTGAAGATGCTGTGAAGATTGTTGAAATAACAACAAAGGGCTTAGAAATTAGATAAACTTAGTTGATAAAGCAGCAGCAGGGGTTTGAGAGGATTGACTCCAATTTTTAAAGGAGTTCCACTGCGGACAAAATGCTATCAAATAGCATCACATGCTCCAGAGAAATTGTTCATGAAAGGAAGGATCAATCAATCCGGCAAACTTCATTGTTGTCTTATTTTTAAAAATTGCCACAGACGTTCCAATCTTCAGCAACCACCACCCTGGTCAGTCAACATTGAGACAAGACCCTTCACCAGAAAAACTGAAAGCTCAGACAATGGTTAGTATTTTTTAGAAATAAATGCATTTTAAAAAGTATGTATTTTTTTGACATACTGCTATTACGCACTTAATAGACTACAGTATTGTATGAGCGTAACTTTTATAGGAACTCAGAAACAACAAAAAAAAGTTGATTTGACTTGCTTTACTGTGATATTCACCTTATTGTGGTGGTCTGTAACTAATCCACAATATCTCTTACATATGTCTGTATAAGAAATTGCCAGTCTTGGGGCGCCTGGGTGGCGCAGTCGGTTAAGTGACCGACTTCAGCCAGGTCATGATCTCGCGGTCCGTGAGTTCGAGCCCCGCGTCAGGCTCTGGGCTGATGGCTCAGAGCCTGGAGCCTGTTTCCGATTCTGTGTCTCCCTCTCTCTCTGCCCCTCCCCCGTTCATGCTCTGTCTCTCTCTGTCCCAAAAATAAATAAATGTTAAAAAAAAAAATTAAAAAAAAAAAAAAAGAAATTGCCAGTCTTGATATGTCAGTATTTGTATATTCACCAGTTTTCAACATAGCCACAAACACTACTATAATACAAAAGCTAACTAATTACTCCAACATATTCTCCACAAAATGTTAACTAGAATAACGTATTACTATTTTGCAAATTGAATAATGCCACCCCATATATAAATATACACACTATATCTATATATATCTATATATATCTATATATATCTATATATATCTATATATCTATCTATATCTATCTATATCTATATCTATATCTATCTAATCTATATCTATATATAGTGTTTTCCCTGGACATAATAAAATCTAACTCCACACTGGCACAGAGTGCCTGGGAGAGATGACCATTCTCCTTTAGAGCTGCATGTCTCAGAACCAATACTTCACAGTGGCTTGAAGGCCATTCTCTGTGAACAAACTGACTGTGATGAATGACTACTTCATTTGTTTCCTAGTCTGCATGGCGAAAATAACAACAGCACCTAGTTTACAGACTTGTGAAAAGAATGCCAAATTCAGAGAAAGCATCCAATAAATAGTAGATGCTATTATCTGGTAGCTATTTAAGTGTTTTTTTTATCCTCTATCTTTCTTATATGATCTTTCCTTTTTTCATCAAAAATAACTTTTTGAGATATACCACATGCCAAGCCCTGGGATAAGAAACATGATATCACAATATGCAATTGATAACTCGGTCCCCAGGGAACATACAATCTAGCCTGGAAAAGAAGAAATTTTTAATAATATGTAATTACACAAAGGTTTGCCTAATTACAAAAAGCTTATTTAATTACAGCTGTGGTAAGGTTACTAAAGAAACAAATATTCAACAGAACCAGTTTTAAGGGAATCTAATCTGGAAATGTGACATTTAACCTGAGATTTAAAGCATGAGCAGGAAATAGATGAGTAAGCTTTAGGGATAGAGAATTGGTATGAGGGGAAGGTATTTAGATTTCCCTTTTTGATCCCAAACTCTCCTTTATTCTTTATTGCTCAACCCCTAGGTTATTGTTGTTTTATGATTACCCCATTATTGTCAATTGTATTCACATTTCTTTGCCATCCAGATTTGACCTCATCCCTCTTTTATTATATTATGTTTTCTCATCAAGAATACTGTTATCTTTTCCTTGATCATCAGGAAGAAAAAATGATTTAAATTACCTGAATTCCAACTACCCTGACTTCCCAGATAGTCTCTCCCTCCCAATTATTGATGACTTACTCTCATTCTTGAGTAAGTTGATATCACACTCATGTTGTTGATGCCTTCCTGTTGATGACTTCCTGGACACTGTTCTGTCGTTCTTTTTCTAGGTATTTCATTGTTGATTATTCAGCCAATTATGGAAGTGCAAACTGAATAAAGACATTTAAATTATACTCTACCACTTACTAGTTGTGTTTTCAAGGGCATTTTTTTTTTTTTTTTACCTTTTTGTGCCTCAATTTCATCAGGTGCAAAAATGGACTAACAACCATACCTCTTCGTGCTTTTTATTTGCTTGAGGGCAAAATGAGATTATATATTTGTTGACATATAGTAAGTGCTTACTAACATTATTGTTTTCATTAGCTCATCTTCTTTTGATATAAAATAACAGATTCCAACCTGCATTAATTCTAAAGCCTATCTTATCCTTTAGTTTATATTCATATAGTATAACAAGATTGAATTCTCTGTCAACTTTGGAGTTCTTACCCCTGGTGGGAAGGCTTTTCCTTAAGCCTAATAAAATCCTGTGAGAAGCACACCATTTTTTACATATGTAACAAGTTTTTACTTTGTAGAAATTCCTCTCAGGAAAATCCAACACTTCCCTCACACGGCGCACTTTAAGAATGCATCATTGCTTCTTTGGGGAGAGCTAAGTCGAGGGTCTCCAAAGTAATGATCAAATAACTTCCATTACATCACTTAGTGATTATTACAGCCAAGTAACTTAAGAAGTGCACGTATTTTAGAAATAAGAAAGCTCAAGCTAAGAATGATCAAGAAATGTATTGAAAATTATACAGGTGAGTGAGGAGGTCTCTGATTATTAAGTCCAAGAGTATATAATATGGGAACATATTAGAGAGGGAAAACTATGAGTGATAATATTTACTTGTTTATCTAAATAATGTCTATTAGAATAATCTTGTTAACAGATAACTGCCATGGGTATTACATTCAAAGTTATTAGTATTTTTAAAGGATTGATTATTTAGGATTTATGTGTCTTTTGATTTAATTAATAATACTCTTTTGAAATAACTGTCAAAAATAGAATACCAAAATTCATCAGCTTAAAAATAATTAACCCAGATTTTTAAAAAAATAATGTGGTGTGTTATACATGGAGAGTATCATCCAAAACCATCAATGTTGTGATTGCTTGTAAGCTGTAAAAAAATAAAGAATGCTAATAATGGAATTGCATTGGGGAAATTATTTAAAATGTCACAGTTAAATGCAGCAGTAAATTATATATTGTTATTAAGTTACAACATTTTCTAGTAAACAATTACAAATATGCTTATAAAATTTTGATATTTTTTCATGATCTTTGTGCTGTTTTGAAAAAACTATATTTTCTTGCACCAACAGATAGATGCCATTAATTTATTTATTCAAGTATAATTAACATACAATCTTAACATACAATTCAGGTGCACAATATAATAGTTCAATGGTTCTGTACATTTCTCAGTGCTCAGCAAGATAAGTGTATTTTTGAGGCTTCTGGGTGACTCAGTCAGTTAGGTGTCCGACTTCAGCTCAGGTCATGAACTCACGGTCCCTGAATTCAAGCCCCGTGTGGGGCTCTGTGCTCTCAGTTCAGAGCCTGGAGTTTGCTTCGGATTCTGTGTCTCCCTTTCTCTCTGCTCCTCCACCACTCACACTCTGTCTCTCTTGGTCTCTCAAAAAATGAATAAACATTAAAAAGAAATTTAAGAAAAAAAGATAAGCATACTCTTAATCTCCATTGTCTATTGCACCTGTCCTCTGACTTATCTGCTCTCTGGCAACCATCAGTTTGTTCTTAATAGTCTGTATTTAACATTTTGTATTTAACAGTCTGTTTTTGTTTATTTCATTTTTTATTTGTTCATTTGTTTTGCTTCTTAAATTCCACATATGAGTGAAATCATGTGGTACTTGCCTTTCTCTGACTGATTTTTTTCACTTACCCTTTAGAGCATCCATGTTGTTGCAAATGGAAAGGTTTCATTCTTTTTTTATGGCTGAATAATATTCCATAGTGTATATACCCCACATGTTTTTTATCCAGTAACCTATCAGTGGACCCTTGGGTTGCTTCCATATCTTGGCTATTGTAAATAATGTTGCAGTAAACCTAGGGGTACATATATCTTTTTAAATTAGTGTTTTTAGATTCTTTGTGTAAGAACCTAGTAGTGGGATTACTGGATCATATAGTAATTCTATTTTTAATTTTTTGAGGAACCTCCATACAGTTTTCCACGGTGGCTACTGTACTTTGCATCCCCATCAACAGTGTAAGAGAGTTGGTTCCTTTTTTTTCCACATCCTCACCCACACTTGTTATTGTCTTTTTTTATTGTAGCCATTCTGACAGGTATAAGGTGATATCTCCTTGTGGTTTTAATTTTCATTTCCCTAATGATTAGTGATGCTGAGCATCTTTTTGTGTTTGTGTTTCCTATCTGTATGTCTTTGGAAAAATGTCTATTCAGATCCTTCACTTACTTTTTAATTTGATTATTTATTCTTTTTGGTGTTGATCTGTAGATGTTCTTTATATATTGTAGATGCTACTAATTTTTTAAAGTGTTTTTCTGTTGTATACGTTTCCAGAGAGACTCTCTACTTTTGGATATTCAGAATAAAAATCTTTTTCCCTTCATAAGTGCTTTTTTTTCTATTCAGACACACTTTTTGCCAAAAAAGTGTTTTGCTCTGTCCACTTGGATGCTGGCTATATTTCTACATCAGGTTTATTGTCGGAGAACCATTTGATCTGCAAAAAAGACATTTAATCCTCAGTATTTAACAAGAATTCATATTACTTGTGAGATTTTGGGCAAGTTATGTAAACTCTACATACTTTCCTTTCTGTAAACCAGTGATAGCAATAGCATTTGACTCATAAAGTTATCGTGACAAGTAAATATATTAATTTAATCCAAGAGTTGGGCACTCCCTGGTATCTGATAAGCATTTTGGGGAGGGGTGGATGTAAGCTATCAGAGTGTCTCTGCCTTACATAGGTGGATTTTTTTATTCTCTCATAATTGAAACTGTTAAAAAATGAACACCCCAAAAACATAATCAGACCTATCAACACAGAGAACAAACGGATGGTTGCCAGAGGGAAGACGGGTGGGTAGATGGGCAAAATGGGTGAAGAGAAGTGGGAAAAACAGGCTTCCGATGATAAAAGGGATAAGTCATGGGAATAAAAGGTACAGCATATAATATAGTCAATTGTGTTATGATCGCATCGTATGGTGACAGATGGTAGCTACATTTGTGGTAAGCATAGCATCATAGAGATTTGTTGAATCACTGGTTTACACCCAAAACTAATGTAATGGTGCTTGTCAACTACGCTTAAAAATACAAGTAAGTAAAAATTAAAAATTAAAAATGATCACTCCAAACCTGCTGCTAACCACCTTTATCATTTTACTTTGAGACCTTATTCCCATGAATGCAAGAAGCCATTATGGGTTACTCCTTCTTCTTCCCCTTTACTGTTCAGAATTTTAAAATACAGGAAGAGCAGAGGTGCATTCCTTTAAGTGAAAAACCTAATTTTTAGTTAGCGTTAGTCCTTGCTACACTAATCTGTGGCTATAAATTCACAAGGGAAAGATGTACTTTTTACTTCTCCTCTTATTAAATGGTTGGTTTGCTGTTGTTTTAGTGAATGGTCAACTCCTTCCTTCCAGAGAATGAAAATTCTGTACAAATTCTGGGTCATATCTGTATCTTAATTTCTGTGTACTGAGTTAAAAGTTAAAAAAAATAAACAAAAACCAAAACACAGAAGGGGTTTCAAGCCAAATGCCAGTTTCAACTAGTAGTCTAACTGACTTTGTTATTTGATGGTAAAATAGTACTACTTATGGTTTTAAACTTCTGATAATATAATGAGTAGCAGCAATGTCATTTCAACCTTATCATGTAGTTTTTGACAGGGACATATTTAAAATACTTAACTTTCAGCAGAGTTCAACTACATTTTGTTTTTCATGTTTTAACATCATTAGAAATTAAACATCTATAAAGAGTGTTCTCATGCAACAGCCTTCTATTTCTGGAAAGTAGGTTATTTCATTTCTTAGGATCCCAAGATGAGATTTCACTCTCATACCATCTGGCAAGATAATAAGATAACATCTAAAATCAATACTTTAATATGATCCTGGCTAAAAACTAGCCTCAATGAGAATTAATGGCATATGGCTAAAGCTTAAGAAAAAAGAAAGGGCTAATGTTACTTTTAAAAAAAAGCACATTCAAAGAAAATAACTTACTTTTTTTAGAAGGAGAAAAACAAAGTATAAAGGTACTTTATGTAATTTTTTATCAATTCAGAAAGACGACTGATTGCATGATTAAAATATTTTTACAAAAATCTCTTTTCAATTATATTATGCTTTATTTACAAGCCTCTAATCTTTTAAATCAAAGAATAAAACTATTTTAATTAATAAGAATTAAGTTAAAGACAAAATGAGACAAGAAGAAAATGTAAAATATCTATACTTGAGGTAACCTAAAAAAAAAAAAAACTTAAAAAAATGAAATTATAAAAACAAAGAAAAAGAACAAAGACCATAAAAACCCAAATCCTGTATTTGTATTTCTGTTCCGTTTATGCAGTATTTTAAGTTGAAAGGAGAAAAGGGGGAATGTATTTAGATCAATTCCTCAAGTGTGGGTCTTAATCTCCAAGCATTGTTATGTGTTCCTTAGGGATGGGATATGAGTAGAACTGATATTTTGCTTAATTATATTGAAGTTGAGAATAAAATCTATGATTTCAGCCCTTTGGGATCTGTTGAGTTTGTTTTATGATCCTATATGTTGTCAATATTCTAAAATGTTCTCTTTGTAAATAAGAGTGTCTTCTGAAGCTATTCATTCTGTATTTCATGCTGGTACCCTAGATTGGGCTTGTTATTTATGTTATTCAGACTGTATACATCCTTAGTGTTTTTTTAATATACTTTTTTTTTAAAAGAGTCATTTAGGTTCACAGCAAAAGGTGCAGAGATTTCCCATATACCGCCTGCTCCCACACAGGCCTACATCACCTCCCTCAATATCAATATCCCCCACCACAGTGGTACATTTGTTACAATTGCTAACCTACTTTGGGACACTTCATAGTTTATATTAGAGTTCCTTTTTGGTGTTTTGCAGTCTCTGTATTTGGAAAAATTTAAAATGGCATGTGTCCACCTTTATAATATCATACAGAGTAGTTTCACTGCCTTAAATCTTCTGTATTCTGCCTATTAATCCCTCCTTCCCTTCAACCTCTGACTACCACACATGTTTTTATTGTCTCTGTAGTTTTCCCTTTTCCAGAGTCATATGGTTGGAATCATACAGTATTATTTAGTTTTTTCAGGTTGGTTTATTTCACTTAGGTAGTATGTATTTAAATTTCCTCCATGTCTTTTCATGACTTCATAGCTCATTTCTTTTTAGTACTGAATAATATTCCATTTTGTGAACATATCACACTTTATGCACTCACCTACTAAAGGGCATCTCGGTTGTTTCCAAGTTTGGGCACTTATGAATAAAGCTGCTATAAACATCCAGGTACATGGTTTTTGTTTTGTTTTGTTTTGTTTTGTTTTGTTTTGTTTTGTTTTTGTGGACACTGGCTTTCAATTTTTTTTTTGGCAAATGCCAAGGAGCATGATTGTTGGATCATATGGTAAGCCTATGCTTATTTTTCTAGAAACCACCAAACTCTCTTCCAAAGTGACAGTACCATTTTCCATTCACACCAGCAATGAATGAAAGTTCCTGTTGCTCCATATCCTCTCCAACATTTGATGTTGTCAGTGTTCCAGATATTGGTCACCCTAATAGATATACAGTGGTATCTCATTTTTGTTTTCATTTGCATCTCCCTGATGACATATGTTGAGCATTTTTTCATATGATTATTTGTCAAATCCATATGTTTTGTGAAGTGTCTGTTAAGATTTGTGAGACCCATTTTCTAATCAGGTTGTTTGTTTCTTGATTGTTGACTTTTGATACTACTTAACAAACTTTGAATGACAATCCTTTTTCAGATGTATCTTTTGCAAATACTTTCTCCCAGTCTGTGGCTAGTCTTTTTGTTCCTTGGTGTATAATTCTTTTTATACATTGTTAGATTTGATTTGTTAGTATTTTGATGAGGAGTTTTACAGGTATGGTCATGAGAGGTATTCCTAGTTTTGGTATTAAGATAATGCTCACTTCATAGAATAGGTTAGGAAGTATTCCCTATCCTTCTATCTTTTGGAAAAGATTATAAAGAATTGGTATAATTTCTTCCTTAAATGTTTGGAAAAATTCACTAGTGAACCCACATAGGACTGGTATTTTCTGTTTTGGAAGGTCATTAATTATTGACTTACTTTTTTAACAGATACAAGCTTATTCAACCTGTCTATTTCTTCTTGTGTGATTTTTGATAAACTGTGCCTTTCAAGGAATTGGTCCATTTTATCTAAGTTAACAAATTTGTGGGCATAGAGTTGTTCATATTTAATGACTTCTTTTTTATCTGCTTAAACAATAACTTAAGGAATGTATCTATTTCTTTAATAAGAACTAAGACTTTGTCTAAATCTTGTATTTCTAATATCTTTTGCTGTTTATATTTTAATCTATATTATTAGTCCATACAAGTTTAGAACTGTCTTAATTTTATGTTGCATTGTTTTTTATTACGTGATAATTCTTGATAGTAATTCTGTTATCTTACAGTTTATTTTGTCTCATGGTAATGCTATGATTCATAGTTTCTTGGTGTATTTTTTGTATAATTTTACTTTCACACTTTACGTATCTTCCAGTTTAATAAATGTTTCTTAATAGTATGTAACTTTTTTGCTTTTATTTTCTCATTTGAAAAATTTCCACATATATTTATGATAGTGACATAAATTTGGACTTAAGCATACAATGCTATTCTGTCTTTCCTATTTGCCCCATTGATCTTTTATGTTATCTTAATTTTTTATCATCTTATATATTTATTTGAACACAATTATTTCAGAGTATTTCAATGCAAACCAAGATCTTTTTGAAATTATATGCCACTGGTTTCAAATATTTAAATTCCAACTTATTCTACTACACCCATGAATCATTTTTTTTTTGTTATTGTCTTATAAAATCAGTGCTTAAGACACTTAGCTATACACTTGTAACTTTCTTGGGTCTTTTTATGAAGTGAATATTTGCTCCCCTCCCCTAATTCATATGTTGAAATCCTAATCCTCAATATGATGGTATTAGGAGTTGGGGGTCTTTGGGAGATAATTTGGTGATTAGGAAATAAATTATAAGAGAGGAAGGTTTCCTAAAGGTAAACAAACAGCATTCTGTACCTGATCATTGGGAGTCAAAAGTATGAGTCATATATTGGTGAACATGTTTGCTCAGAGCATAAATGCACATCAGGAGTGCTGATGTTGATTACCCAAAGACAATGGGAGTCTAGGCTGTGGAGGTAGTTTAAGAATGAAAAATTCAGGAGGTGCCTGGGTGGCGCAGTCGGTTAAGCGTCCGACTTCAGCCAGGTCACGATCTCGCGGTCTGTGAGTTCGAGCCCCGCGTCAGGCTCTGGGCTGATGGCTCAGAGCCTGGAGCCTGTTTCCGATTCTGTGTCTCCCTCTCTCTGCCCCTCCCCCGTTCATGCTCTGTCTCTCTCTGTCCCAAAAATAAATAAACGTTGAAAAAAAAATTAAAAAAAAAAAAAGAATGAAAAATTCAGGTTCAATGGAAGATAATGACTACTGGAAGCTTTTGTAGGATATCTAGTAAACTGCTTGAATTCTAGGCATAAAGGTTGAGTATTATGGACTAAATTTTTTGTCCCCCCCCAAAGTCATGCTAAAATCCTAACCCCTAGTGTGATGGTATTAGGGGTTGGGGCCTTTGAGAAGTGATTAAGTTGTGAGGGTGGAACCCTTAAGAATGGGATTAAAGCCTTTATAAAAAAGACCTTCTTATCTCTTCCTCCATATGAGGGCCCAGGAAGAAGATAGGTCTATAAACCAGGAAGCACATTCTCACCAGATCCTGAATCTACTAGCACCATGATCTTGGACTTTTAAGCTTCCAAAACTGTAAGAAATATATCTTTGTTGCTTAAGCCACCAAACCTATGATCGTTTCTTATAGTAGCTGGAACAGTTCAAGAAAGGTCTTTATTTCTTTCTGCATTTCATATTTTTCAGCCAGTACATACTCTGCTCGTGAGATTCTCCAATGGCAAACACAAATACAAACTACATTTTCCTTGCTAGAGATTTCTAGGTTAACATCTTGATCTCTAGCCCATTAAAAGACACCACTCTACTGTCTTCTGGATTCAATTGTTGTTGAGGAGATAACTATTGGTCTGGTAGTTGCTCCTTTAAAAGCAATTCACTTCTTCTAATTATTGCTCATTGACTATTTTCTGGTTTTGTTTTCTCTGATGGTTCACATTTTTCAATATTTGTCTAGGCCCAGATTTTTTTTTTTTTCCCCTGATCCTACCTGGAATTTTCAGAAAACTCTGGAATTTGTGGATTAGTGTCTTTCTTCAGCTTTGGGGTATTTTCAGTCAATATATCTTCATATATTGTCACTTCTAACATTCTCTTTCATTTTCCTTCTCAATCTCAAATTAAATATATGTTGGATGGTTTACTGGAATTTTCTAGAACAACTTATCTGTTTAAATTATTTGAGACCTGAGACAAAGGTTTACTTTTCAAAAGGAAATTTGCTTTTGCTTTTCAAAAGGAAATTTGTGCGGAGAACCATTATTGTTGAACATATCATTGTAAAACCTTTACTAGATAATGACAATGTAAATTTGAGTTATTAACTCTGGTGAGATATTCAAGAGTAACACTTTAGAAGGGACTTTCCTTTCTTTTCCCTAAAGTATTCCCATATGTCTTCTGCTTCATCATTGGAGGTTCCCCATTACACTTAAGCATATACTGAACTTGGTTTTGTTTTGCCCTGAGCTCATAAGGCCATATAATATGATATTTAAATCCATTTGAGAACCAAGGATAAAATACTCTTATTTCAAAATATTTTAAAGTATGAATATTTGGCTATAATGAAAATACATCTGTATTATAATTTTAAATTTAAATCAAGTATAATACAGAAACTGTTTTACCAAATATACTTTTTTTTCAGTTGACTTAAAGAAAAAGTATAATTTGTCTCTTTAGTTTGCACACTTATTTTTGTTTCCATGCACTATTGCATCAACGACAAGGAAGTGTAACCTGGTGGGAAGATTATGCTTAGAGCCCTCAGGTTAGTGATATGACTAGATTGTCATGGTGGGAAATCATGTTGTCTATAGTGTGACATTTGTTAAAATGATACAGTAATAAAGATAGTAGTTAAATACCTCTGGGTGAATAGTTATGGTAAACAAGACTTAAGATCCTGACAGAATCCCTTGAGTTTTGGCCAACCCTATAGCTGGGGTCCACTCTAAGAATTTTGCTATAGTAGGTCTGAGATGGGAACCTCAAAGTTTCATTTTTAAGAAGTTCCCAAGCCCTGTTAGTCACTGTGGTAGAATATAGCAATGTGTAGGAAATTAATTTTAACCTAACCTAACTGGGGAATGCTGAAGAATGTGACTAATCATGTGTACAGTCAAGTAAATGTACTGTGAGGGACAACCATAGGAGGTACTGATAAAAATTTATATAAAATAAGTTATCTAAGTAGGCTTAATGTATGTACTGATGCAAATTGAGTAACTTCTTACTGGTTTCTAAAGCTTAACAGTAGCATTATTTTTTTTAATATACTTTTAAAGTTATTTATTTACTTTTTGAGAGAGAGACAGAGAGCGATCAGGGAAGGGCAGAGAGAGACAGGGAGAGAGAGAATCCCAAGCAGGCTCCACGCCATCAGCGCAGAGCCTGACATGGGGCTTGATCTCATGAATCCATGAGATCATGACCTGAGCCAAAATCAAGAGTCAAATGCTTAACTGACTGAGCCACTCAGGTGTCCCAACAGTAGCTTTACTTACAGAAAAATAGTACTGAAAATTCTTTATGAATTTTTACTCACATAGGAACCACCTACACACATGCACCATGATTTCTTTTATCAATAATAAACTTAACTAATACTATAATTATGAATTGGCATATTCCCTTGGGTAGTGATTTCTTGTTTCCCTAGAATACTCAATAAAATGTTACATCAGGGAGGAGATTTTTCACCTGCTCTCTTGCCATGTTGTCCCCTGTGTCTTTGTCTCTCTTGTCACTTTCTGTTTCTTTTCTCTGCTTCTCCTGTTCTTTTTTGCCTCAACACTACTGAACACTCCTCCATTGGTTTTAGTTACTTCTTAGAGATATAGGAACAGTGACCCAATGTGCTAGCTTCATGAGGTGAGGCAAGAAAAACCATAATGCCCTTCACTAACTTTTCTCTGGGGAAGATATAAATCTCTCTTAGTTCTCCAAAGTACAAGTTACATAGTTATTATGGCATTGACCACTTGGCATTAAAATGAAGGAAGAACACTGCAAAGAAAAACCCAGCATTGAACCTGTAAGATGAATATATAAACCCTCAGAGCTCTGGGGCACAATCTCCTGCAGAAACTTCTTACTTCTAGTTCCCAGTCCAGTTGTAAGCTAATGCACTACCTCAGATTTTGTCTTCTCTGTCTACTCTTCCCACAAAACTGTCTCCAGTCTTCTGCTCAAAGGGGCATTGGTCTTCTGAACTTTCCATTTTGATCCGTGAGGATCTTGTTTGACAGACTAACCATAGTTGTATGGGAGTAGGGGAAAGAAAGTCAAAAGTTCATATAACTATGGTATATCAGAGATGTAATTATTGTGAAAGTAATGAAGTTTATGCCTTAGGGTCCTTTCTTTCATGGGCATGTTCCAAGGTTTGGGGAGGAGTCCTAGCAATGTGTATGTAAGTTTGTGTAACATTTGCAAAAAATAAGATATTTTAACAATAACATGTTAGCTAAATCTACTATCACTTTCCACTCTTATTTTTTCTCTGTCAGATTTCCTCTTAGTGAATGGTGGTATTGGAATGATAAAAGCCTTTTTTTTTTTTTCTCTTAGAGATCAAGCTTCAAGGAAAACGAGTAAGAGATATATTTAGTTATTTAGTTTGGTTATAGCCTAATCCTACTTACACGTATATTTATCACTGGCTGTCCTCATGTAGAAAAGACTTCTAGGAATGCTCTACCTTCCACTGTGCTAAGTCACCTAGCATCATGCACAGGAGGTATACATTTGTAAAGAAAAACAAACAAACAAACAAACAAAAGGTTGTGATGAACAGAGTCAGAAGATAGTGAGTGGAAAAGCCTTACAATCAACAGAAAAATATGAAGATATATATGAAGAAGTCGAAGTGGAATTTTTACCTGCCAGAAAAAGAACTTGCTATTGCAATGAATAAATTGAAAATTTAATAAATCTTTATTAGAATCATGAAATTGAACTTTTTTTTTTAAGAATTCCTGTGGTTTTAGGGAACTCGAAGCAGTATTGTAAAAATAAACCCAGACCCCTTAAAGGAGAACAGCATGGGCTGTTTATTCAAAGATTGCTATAGCAAGGGAGTCAACCACTGTGGAAAGCAAGATGAAGTCACTCATGTCAAGCAGTAATTTATGTCAAGCAGAGACGCAAGCATCCAAGAAGCTAAGACCAGATATCTCTGAAGCCAGCCCTGCCTGATGACACTCACAACTGATAACCACCAGAAACAGAGGAGGTCGGTGAAGCCTCAAGACTGATTAAATCCCTTTATAATGGGAGGAATTTTGGAGCAAACTGTCAGACTTTCTTGATACTGACTCCTTCACCTCTGACCACATCAAAAAGGCAGCTGTCACTGAAGGCTCTGAATCTGCCCAGTTGATCTGTGAACAGAACAGAGATCCTCCACTGCTTAAACATAATAAACAGTAAGTGCCGAGAGCCGATCTAGACCAGGCCAAAGCCTTATCTCAACTAATGCTCATAGACTGACTTTGCATTAACCTCCTACCCCCTCCTCCTACCCCCTGTTCTATCTTGTTTGTGTTGTGGAACTTGTCTTGTGCTTTGCTTTGTGTGATGTGTGAGAAGCCAAGTTTAAACACGTGGTGAAATGTAATTGAGTTTGGAATCCTGAATCTGCTTTATAATTATGTTAACCTTGCTTCATGACTGAATAAAGCTGACATTGTAGAAAGATACAGATCATGTGTGCGCCTTCATAGTGTGCTCATGACAGCCACCGTTCTTGAGTTTGGCAGAGATTCAAAGGCAGGCAGAGGGTGGGAAAGACTTTATAGTAGGATGTAAAGAAGACTTCGGATGTGCACTGACTGACAGCCGTTGGCATGGAGAAGCTTAATAGAAGCAAGGCATCCTATGTGATTAGTAAAATCAGTATTTGGCTTTCCCCAGTGCCTAAGTTGGAAAAGGAAGCAAAACTTAGAGGAGCTTTCAGTTATAAATCAAAACCCAGTTGTGTGGGACCAAATAATATAAGGATTATATGTTAGCCTCTGGGAATGGCTGTTGGCTATAGTAGTCTGACTCCCTATTCTGATTATTATAGATAGTAGGTTGACTTCCTGGGTTCATTGCTGAAGATTATGGGTTAGAGTTACATATAGATATAGATAGATATAGATATAGATATAGATATAGATGATATAGATATAGATAGACATAGATATAGATGATGTAGATACACATAGATATAGATACAAATATAGATGATAGATACAGACAGGTAGTCTGACTTTTGTCCTTTTGTATATTTAATCTCTCAGTACTATAGAGAATTTTTATGTTGGAGTCCAACATCACTTGTTTTGGACATCCAAATTATTTGAATGTATGTGCATCTGATGCTTCTTGCCCTGATGACGTATGACGTTTTGGAATGGTGTTCATAGTATCCATCAACTTCTTTACATTTGGAATTTGTGGCAATTACCTTCTCACTGCAAACAAATACTATCTTTTATGTCTAACTTTTATATTCATAATTATGTATAGTATTTCCTATGGATCCTAACCACCAGATATAAAAGCTTCAGATCCAACATTTTGGGTCTCTTTCTGCTCAAAGACTTTTGTGCAGTTGGGCCTTTAGTGCTATTTATCTTTATGCAAATTACTAAGAAGGAAAGATACTGAGGATATGAATGTACAATTTTGATTTAAATACATTCATCCCTCAATACTTATAAAACTTACTTAAACAGAGTTTTTAGTTTATGTTTTAAATGTAAGAGTCTAAGGGTGCCTCGTTGGCTCAATTGGGTAAGCCTCTGACTTTGGCTCAGGTCATGATCTCAGTTTGTGGGTTTGAGCCCTGCATCAGGTTCTGTGCTGATAATTCAGAGCCTGAAGCCTGCTTCAGATTCTGTATCTCCCTCTCTCTCTACCCCTCCCCTGCTCATGCTCTCTCAAAAATAAATGTTAAAAAAAATAAAAAATAAATAAATGTAAGAGTCAATGTTTAATAAAACACATGGTTATGAATAGGATCACACTAGGAAACAATGCAAATAGAGGAGAGCTTAGGACAAAGGTTTAAAGTTTGTCAACATTTTTAAGTTTTGTTGAGGAAAAGATTCATTTAAAAAGAGAGAAGAAGTGGGTGAAAAAGCACTGTAACCTCTCTGCATTGCTTGAATTCACCTTTGGAGTAAAGGGATCTCTTGTTTGAATCAAACATTTCAGTAGGCCTTCTCTGTTCAAAGTTAAAATCAAGATCCTATTCAGGAACATTCAATAGGGGTCTATCTGTTCTGCATAATAATATAAAAAGATTTCTTTATTGTGTGCCTGGTAATAGGTAACATCTTTCAAATGTGATTGCCTTTAGGAGCATTTCCCCTTGATATAGATTTGTACTTTGCTGCCTGTGTAAATTGTTATTAGAATCAATTGTATTCTCTCCAGGAGATTAGGAGCAAATCCATAGGAAATGGGGCTTATCTTGAACACATATTATTGGGGCACATAGGAGTTGACCAGACTGATAATGTCAAACCACTCTGGACTTTTCCACTGTTTTCCTTATAAGGGCACTCTAGGTTGAATAACTCGAGGCTTTGCAAAATGCATTATTATCAGCATTATCTTTTAGTAATTTCCCCCCTGAAAGGAATGACCATTCCACCTGTCAAGTAAGACACAATTACAATTCAGGGCTTGGTGGGAGAAGTATTTAGTAATGAGGTAGTATAAAAAAGTGACTGCAAACAGATGTGCGTGTCTGAGGAAGGTTTCTCTGAAGAACTGACTTCCAAATTGAGTGTTTCGTTTGAAAAGGAAAACGAGATAGTGAAGAGTGTGGGGGCAACATTCCTAGCATAGATAAGAGTATAGACAAAATTCTATAGGGAAATGTGATTGTAGGGTTGTGCCACTGAGGAAAGGAAAGGACAATGAATCTGGAATAAAAGAATTAAAAAATGCATTATCAAAAATTGCTGTTACCAGGCTAAGCAGGGGTAATATCAGAGAACCTCTATGGGGACATGACATACTAAATTTGAGAATTTAAATTTGTCATAAGAATTCCTTTATATTTGGTGATAATGTTTACATTACCTTGATATATGACATAACACTTCAGAAACTGTGATAATTTTGCCAAAGGTGTATTTTGTGTCAAAAAGTAAATCAGGACGTAAATGAGAAAAAACTACTTAAAAGGTTTATTGCAGGGTCCAAGGGGGAGGAGAACTTATTCTAATAGGAAGAACACACTGACCACAGGATCAACAAATATCTCAAATGTAAGGCAAAAAGGACTTTTTTTAAAGAGGGAGGGGTTGAAAAAGATTAGAAAGAATGGGTATGGGTAAGTGGAATAAATATGTGATACAATCAGATAGTTGATCAGGGAATGTTTTCCCCAGAGATAGGTTAGTTTCTGGAGGGGCTGTTGAGAAGGGGTTGTATGCCTACTCAGGGTGGGGAGCAGGGGTCAAAGTCCAGGCAGCAGGAAGTAGGAAAGAAACTTAGCTGAAGTTTGGTCAAGTCAAAATAGCAGATATTTTATCCAGATTAGTCACTGAGTCCGAACAATTCAATTAATCATTTATGAGGCAAAGAATGGCATTTTGTAGGGCCTGCATCTGGCCTTCTCACAGGTAAACAAATGAAATACTCTTGAGTTTTACTTAAGTCATATGGGGAAGAATGATATCTTGCTGTGATCCATTCCTGGACAACAAAGGTGTGGGAAAGGGGGTTTACTTAATTGTAATGTTTTCCAGGATCATGGGGCTTGAGCTAAATTCAACTTTGTCATTGTCATGCTGGTGGGGATACAGAGCAGGAGACAGACAAATGTGAACAATGAAAACAAAAAAATAAAGACTTTTACAAGGGCCACGATTGGAAGCTTTTATTACTGCAGTGATAGACCAGGGCTGGGAATTTCAGAGAAATAATAGACTAATTAACTCAACAGAATTTAAAGGCAATTTTACTGATAGCACAGAATTCTACAATATGAATATTTAGAAATATAATCCTTCCAAAAAGTAAAATTATGTTTAGCAGGAAAACAAAGATAAAGATTAAGATTTCATAGGTAAAATAAATATAGTTTATAAAAAGGAGCAGTGTAAGGCCAAGAATGACTTTCTGAATGAAGACAATTGTGATTGGATTATCTAATTAGACATTGAGTTTTTCAAGTATGCTGGTCAGAATAGGCATAAGTAGAGGGGGCCGGTAACCTCAGTATCTCAGTGATTTCAAATAATAAAATTTTATTCCCTGATCATGTATGACTCTTATGGGTTAGTAGAAGTTCTGTTTGCTACCATAGAAAGATTTTCTAAGATCATCTCTTTCTTGTAGTAATTTAACAGCTATAGCCAACACATACTAGCATTTGTTTACCAACCTCTTCTAGATTTAAGAGTTCATAAAATACATTTCCTATCATAGGTAAGAATTTCACTGTTTTGCCACTGTATAATAGGTATTGCCATCCTTCTAGCTTAGCCTAAGAGTTGCTCACCACCTGCAGCGAATTTATAAACCAATACTACATATGTTAATTCTTCTTTTATACATTACATAACAATATCTACATTACTCAGTGGCTGGATAGGACAACTTATGCTGAGTTATCAATACATATAATTCAGTGGCTTAAAACAACAAAGGTTTACATTTCACTCATACTACTAGTCCTTGACAAGTCTGCTTATGTGCTCAATTTTTCATAACCATTTAGGAATCTAGCTGAAGCAGTAACCATTATTTTAATTTTTTAACTATAAATTCAATTATTGCTTGTTGACATACTAGTAGGAAAGAATACGCTAGAGTATCACAAATTGGCAATTAAATTATCTGAGTAGGAAATGACAGATCACTTCTGCTCACAACTCTTCTGCTAGAACAGGGAAACTTGCATATTATCCTAACATGTGCGCAGAAGGAAGAGAGAACAAAATACTTGGTGACGAACATTAATGACCATCATTGAAATTATGGTGTTAGAACTCAGGAAAAAAAAGGAAAGGAGAAGATAAATGTCGAAGACTCTGATTATTGGGGAAAAATGATTAGGAGGCAAGATATTACTGGAATAGACTAACCGAGATGACCTTCAAAACCATTATTTTTTTTAACTTGTTTTATTTTTTAAAAATTTACATCCAAATTAGTTAGCATATAGTGCAACAATGATTTCAGGAGTAGATTCCTTAGTACCTCTTACCCATTTAGCCCATCCCTCCTCCCACAATCCCTCAAGTAACCCTCAGTTTGTTCTCCATATTTATGAGTCTCTTCTCTTTTGTCCCCCTCCATGTTTTTATATTATTTTTGTTTCCCTTCCCTTATGTTAATCTGTTTTGTCTCTTAAAGTCCTCATATGAGTGAAGTCATATGATTTTTGTCTTTCTCTGACTAATTTCACTTAGCATAATACCCTCCAGTTCCATCCACGTAGCTGCAAATGGCAAGATTTCATTCTTTTTGATTTCCAAGTAATACTCCATTGTATAGATATACCACTTCTTTATCCATTCATCCATCGATGGACATTTGGGTTCTTTCCATACTTTGGCTATTGTTGATAGTGCTGCTGTAAACATGGGGGTGCATGTGTCCTTTCGAAAATAAATTTCTTTCATTTATCCCGTGAGTAAATGCCTAGTAGTGCAATTGCTGGGTGGTAGGATAGTTCTACTTTTAGTTTTTGGAGAAACCTCCATACTGTTTTCCAGAGTGGCTGACCAGCTTGCATTCCCACCAACAGTGCAAAAGAGATCCTCTTTCTCCACATCCTTGCCAACATCTGTTGTTGCCTGAGTTGTTAATGTTAGCCATTCTGACCGGTGTAAGGTGGTATCTCATTGTGGTTTTGATTTCCCTGATGATGAGTGATGTTGAACATTTTTTCATGTGTCAGTTGGCCATCTGGATGTCTTCTTTGGAGAAATGTCTATTCATGTTTTTGCCCATTTCTTCACTGGATTATTTGTTTTTTGGGTGTTGAGTTTGATAAGTTCTTTGTAGATTTTGGATACTAACCCTTTATCTGATATGTCATTTGCAAATATCTTCTCCCATTCTGTTGGTTGCCTTTTAGTTTTGCTGATTGTTTCCTTCCTGCGCAAAAGCTTTTTATTTTGATGAGGTCCCAGTAGTTCATTTTTGCTTTTGTTTCCCTTGCCTCCAGAGACATGTTGAGTAAGAAGTTGCTGTGGGCAAGATCAAAGAGGTTTTTGCCTGCTTTCTCCTCGAGGATTTTGATGGCTTCCCGTCTTACATTGAGGTCTTTTATCCATTTTGAGTTTATTTTTGTGTATGGTGTAAGAATGTGGTCCAGGTTCATTCTTCTGCATGTCACTGTCCAGTTTTCCCAGCACCACTTGCTGAAGATACTGTCTTTATTCCATTGGATAGTCTTTCCTGTTTTGTCAAAGATTAGTTGGCCATACGTTTGTGGGTTCATTTCTGGGTTCTCTATTCTGTTCCATTGATCTGAGTGTCTGTTCTTGTGCTAGTACCATACTGATTTGAGGATTACAGCTTTGTAGTACAGCTTGAAATCTGGGATTGTGATGCCTCCTGCTTTGGTTTTCTTTTTCAAGATTGCTTTGGCTATTCCAGGTCTTTTCTGGGTCCATACCAATTTTAGGATTATTTGTTCTAGCTCTGTGAAGAATTCTGGTGTTATTTTGATAGGGATTGCATCGAATATGTACATTGCTTTGGGTAGTGTCGACATTTTAACAATATTTCTTCTTCCTATCCAGGAGCATTAAATCTTTTTCCATTTTTTTGTGTCTTCTTCAATTTCTTTCATAAGCTTTCTATAGTTTTCAGTGTATAGATTTTTCACCTCTTTGGTTAGATTTATTCCTAGGTATTTTATCGTTTTTGGAGCAATCGTTAATGGGATCGATCCCTTGATATTTCTTTCTGTCACTTAATTGTTGGTGTATTGGAATGCAACCGATTTCTGTTCATTGATTTTGTATCCTGCAACTTTGCTAAATTCATGAATGAATTCTAGCAATTTTTTTGTGGAATGTTTTGGGTTTTCCATAGAGAGTATTATGTCACCTGAGAAGAGTGAAACTTTGACCTCCTCCTGGCTGATTTGGATGCCTTTTATTTCTTTGTGTTTTCTTATGGCAGAGGCTAAGACTTCCAAAACTATGTTGAATAACAGTGGCGAGAGTGGACATCCCTGTCTTGTTCCTGACCTTAGGGGGAAAGCTGTCATTTTTTATCCCCATTGAGGAGGATATTAGCATTGCATCATTCAACGATCTCGAGGAATTTTTCTTCTATCCCTACCTTCTTGAGGGTTTTTATCAAGAAAGCATACTGTATTTTGTCAAATGCTTTCTCTGCATCTATTGAGAGGACCATATGGTTCTTGTCCTTTCTTTTCTTGATGTGATGAATCACGTTAATTGTTTTGCGGATATTGAACCAGCCCTGCATCCCAGGTATAAATCCCACTTGGTCTTGGTGAATAATTTTTTTAATGTATTGTTGGAGCCAGTTGCCTAATATCTTGTTGAGGATTTTTACATCCATGTTCATCAGGGATATTGGTGTGTAGTTCTCCTTTTTAGTGGTGTCCCTGTCTGGTTTTGGAATCAAGATAATGCTGGCTTCATAGAAAGAGTTTGGAAGTTTTCCTTCCATTTCTATTTTTTGAAACACCTTCAAGAGAATAGGTGTTAACTCTTCCTTAAATGTTTGGTACAATTCTCCTGGAAAATCATCTGGCCCTGGACTCTTGTTTTTTGGGAGATTTTTGATTACTAATTTGATTTCTTTACTGGTTGTGGGTCTGTTCAAATTTTCTATTTGTTCCTGTTTCAGTTTTGGTAGTGTATATGTCGCTAGGAATTTGTCCATTTTTCCAGATTGCCCATTTTATTGGTATATAATTGCTCATAATATTCTCTTATTATTGTTTGTATTTCTGCTGTGTTGGTTATGATCTCTCCTCTTTCATTCTTGATTTTATTTATTTGGGTCCTTTCCTTTTTCTTCTTGATCAAACGGGCTAGTGGTTTACCAATTTTGTGAATTCTTTCAAAGAACCAGCTTCTGGTTTCATTGATCTGTTCTACTGGGTTTTTTTGTTTGTTTTATTTTCTTTTTTTGTTTGTTTTTGGTTTTGGTTTCAATAGCATTAATTTCTGCTCTAGTCTTTATTATTTCCTGTCTTCTGCTGGTTTGGGGTTTTATTTGCTGTTCTTTTTCCAGCTCCTTAAGGTGTAAGGTTAGGTTGTGTATCTGAGATCTTTCTTCCTTCTTTAGGAAGGCCTGGATTGCTATATAGTTTCCTCTTATGACCGTCTTTGCTGCGTGCCAGAGGTTTTGGGTTGTGGTGTTAGCATTTTCATTGACTTCCATATACTTTTTAATTTCCTCTTTAACTTCTTGGTTAGCCATTCATTCTGTAGTAGGATGTTCTTCATTCTCCGAGTATTTATTACCTGTCCAAATTTTTTCTTGTGGTTGATTTTGAGTTTCATAGAGTTGTGGTCTGAAAATATGCATAGTATAATCTTGATCTTTTTGTACTTACTTAGGGCTGATTTGTGTCCCAGTATATGATCTATACTGGAGAACGTTCCATGTGCACTGGAGAAGAATGTATATTCTACTGCTTTAGGATGAAATGTTCTGAATATATCTGTTAAGTCCATATGGTCCAGTGTGTCATTCAAAGCCACTGTTTCTTTGTTGATTTTTTGATTAGATGATCTGTCCATTGCTGTGAGTGGGGTGTTGAAGTCTCCTACTATTATGATATTACTATCGATTAGTTTCTTTATATTTGTGATTAATTGATTTATACATTTGGGTGCTCTCACATTGGGTGCATAAATGTTTACAATTGTTAGGTCTTCTTGGTGGATAGACCCCTTGATTATGACATAATGCCCTTCTGCATCTCTTGATACAGTCTTTATTTTAAAGTCTAGATTGTCTGATATAAGTATGGCTACTCCAGCTTTCTTTTGTTGACCATTAGCATGATAGATGGCTATCCATCTCCTTACTTTCAATCTGAAGGTGACTTTAGGTCTAAAGTGGGTCTCTTGTAGACAGTATATAGATGGATCTCGTTTTCTTATCCATTCTGTTACTCTATGTCTTTTGATTGGAGCATTGAGTCCATTGACATTTAAAATGAGTACTGAAAGATAGGAATTTATTTCCATTATGATGCTTGTAGAGTTGGAGTTTCTGGTGGTTTTCTCTGGTCCTTTCGAATCTTTGTTGCTTTTGATATATATATATATATTTTTTCATCTTTTCTCCCCTCAGAGGGTCCCCCTTAAAATTTGTTGCAGGGCTGGTTTAGTAGTCACAAACTCCTTTAATTTTTGTTTGTCTGGGAAACTTTTTGTCTCTCCTTCTATTTTTAATGACAGACTTGCTGGATAAAGAGTTCTTGGCTGCATGTTTTTCTGAGTCAGCACACTGAGTATATCCTGCCCCTCTTTCTGGCCTGCCAAGTTTCTGTGGCTGGGTCTGCTGCAAACCTGATCTGTCTTTCCTTGTAGGTTAGGGACTTTTTTTTTCTTTTGCTGCTTTCAGGATTCTCTCCTGGCCTCAGTATTTTGTGAATTTGGCTATGATATGCCTTGTTGATGGTTGGTTTTTGTTGAATCTAATGGGGGTCCTCTGTGCTTCCTGGATTTTGATGTCTGTGTCTTTTCCCAAGTTAGGAAAGTTTCCTGCTGTGATTTGCTCACATAACCCTTCTACCCCTATTTCTCTCTCTTCCTCTTCTGGCACCCCTATGATCCTGATATTGTTCCTTTTTAATGAGTCACTGATTTCTCTCATTCTTAAATTGTGCTCTTTTGCCTTCATCTCCCTCTTTTTTTCTGCTTCATTATTCTCTGTAAGTTTGTCCTCTATGTCGCTGATTCTCTGTTCTGCCTCATCCGTCCTTGCCACCGCTGCATCCATCCGTGATTGCAGCTCAGTTATAGCATTTTTCATTTCATTATGGCTATTTTTTACTTCTTTTATCTCTGCAGAAAGGGATTCTAATCAGGTTTTGACTCCAGCTAGCATTCTTATTATCATGATTCTAAATTCTGGTTCAGACATCTTGCTTGTATCTGTGTTGGTTAAACACCTGGCTGTTGTTTCTTCCTGCTCTTTCTTTTGGGGTGAATTCCTTCATTTTGTCATTTTGAAGTGAGAAAAGGAATTAGTGAGGTAGAAAACTTAAAATTAAAAAAATTAAAAAAAATATTAAAATTAAAAAATTAAAAACACACACACACAAAATCTAATAAATGATGCTAAATCCTAAGTGTGTTTTGGTCTGGGTGTTGAAAGTGGTTTGACAAATTAGAGCAAAAAAAGGGGTGGGGAGGAAATCATTTGAGAATTCCAAAAAATGAATACATTGAAATAGACTGAAATGAGATGATGGGAGTGAAATAGAATTTGAAAAAAATTACATAAAAGTAAACAATATAGTTGGAATAAAATGAAAGAAAAATATTTTATTGGAAATATTTCTCTTTCTGTATTCAAGAAAAAGAAAAGACACAAAAAAGAAAAAAAAGAGAAAAAAAGAAATCATTTGAAAATATTTTATTGGAAATATTTCTCTTTCTGTATTCAAGAAAAAGAAAAGACACAAAAAAGAAAAAAAAGAGAAAAAAAAGAAATCATTTGAAAATTTGAAAAAGTGAATACACTGAATTTGACAAAAATAAAATGATGGAAGTAAAATAGAATTTGAAAAAAAAAGTACGTAAAAGCCAAAAATATAGTGAAAAAAATAAAGAAAAATATCTTTATAGAAATTGAAGATAAAAATGAAGTTTTTCACTTTCTGCATTTAAAAAAAAGGAAAGAAACAAAAAAGAGAAAAAAGAAAAAGAAAAAAGAAAAGAAGGAAATAATTTGAAAATTTGAAAAGGCGAATTCACTGAAGTAGACTAAAATAGAATGATGGAAGTAAGATAGAATTTGAAAAAAAATTACACAAAAGTAAAAAAAAAAATAGTAAAAAATTAAAGAAATATTTTTATTTTATTATTATTATTATTATTATTATTATTATTATTATTGAGACAGAGAGAGACAGAACATAAGCTGGGAGGGGCAGAGAGAGCGGGAGACACAGAATCTGAAGCAGGCTCCAAGCTCTGAGCTGTCAGCACAGAGCGTGACGCGGGGCTCGAACTCACATACTGTGAGATCATGACCTGAGCCGAAGTCAGGCGCCCAACTGACTGAGCCACCCAGGCGCCCCTAAAAAAAATATTTTTAATAAAAATTGAAAACAAAAATGAATTTTTTCTCTTTCTGTATTCAAGAAAAAGAATAGTGTAAAAGATAAAAAGAAAAAAACTAAGAAAGAAAATTGAATAGCTGGACCTGCTAACAGATTGAAATAGAACTGAAATTGCTTCGTTTTCCCCTAGAAGTCAGACGATGTAGCACTTTATAGTCCATAAACTAAGTAGGGGGTGAGACTTGTGTTCTTGAAGAGAGAGGTTGGCCCAGTTGGGCGGAGCTCAGTGTAATGGCTCCATTTTCCACTAGATGGCACTGCTAGGCTACTGGGGTGTATTGTTGCAGAGCAGGTAAGTGCGTATGTGCATGCGCGGTAGAAGTGAAAATGGTGTCAGTTACTCTGTCTCTCATATGGGAACTCTGTTCTCTGCGATCAGCAATTGCGCACCCATCCTCTGTCTTCAGCTTTTATCCTCTCCCTGCTTTTTCACTGTCTGTGACCAAGACTCAGGTAGTACCTCTCCCCAGTTTTGTCTCAGATGCGGCTGTTTTCCCTGGCCCCTTACTTCTGAAGGACTGCGGCTTTGGCCCATTCCGCCCCTCTGTGGGAGGGTCTCACTGAGCAATGGCCGAATGTCGGCTGCACCCAGGAACCCTTGCTGAACCCTGCTGCTGCCGGCGCCCTGAGACTGCGGCCAGGTGACAGCCGCCCCGGTAAAATTTCGCAAGATAGTGTAGCAGCAGCTTTTCAGGGATTATGGAAAATCACAGCACACATCTGGCACCCAGCTGCACTCGTAATGACCTTGTTCCAGCACCAGCGAATGTGGCTGTTCTCTGGGTTCTGCTGTGACCAGGCGCCTTCAACAGTCTCTACCAAATGTCCTTCCAGCAGTGGAACCGCTTTCTCCGTGTGGCCTGAGAACCTCCCGGACCCCACTCTGCTCCTGGGGATTCGCCCTTCCCACCAGAGCACCGCCAGGTATTGAGCTGCGGAGTTGCAGCCTTTACGCTCCCCTTGTTTCCAGTCTTAATGGAATTTAAGCCCTCTCCTTTCTCCTTTCTCCCTTTTTAGTATAGTCCCTGAGTCTATTTCCAATTTCCCACTTTCTCTCCAGCTGCTTTTGGGAAGGGATGCTTTTCCCGTATTCTCCCCCGCCCCAGTCTCTGTCCTTTCTCCGCCTGCAAAGGCCCTGCCTGCCGCAGGCTTCTCTCTCCCCAAGTTCACCTCTCTGTGCCACGTACCTGCTGAATTGTGTGGTTCAGGTTGTGCAGATTGTTGTGTTAAGCCTCCAATCAGTTTTCTAGGTGTGTAGGATGGTTTAGTATTGGTCTGGCTGTATTTCATGGACGCGAGAAACACAAAAAACTTCCATGTTCTTCCGCCATCTTGGCTCCTCCTATTATTATTATTATTATTATTAATTTTATTTTTTTACATAAGAGTAGAGAAGTAAAGGTTCAGTAGTGGCACTAACAAAGTAATGCTGACTCCCTCACCTCCACACTTGCCTGACTCGTTTATTCTGATGGTGTAGGTAAATGATGGTGTGTGGCCCTGTACTAAAGAAGGCCTTTAATATGAAGAACATCTTTAGCAAATTTTTAAGTTCAATTAGGAAAAAAAAATAAGATCTTTTTATTCTACAAGCTTTATTATATTATTTGTAATAGGAAGGAAGTTTCAAGGGGTATAATGGGATGGAGTTTGGGTTAAGGACATAGGCAGAATAATTCAGACTTGAAATCTCATATATAAACGGGTCAATATACAAAATGATACAACCATTAGGAAAAATAATGTGGTAGTTTTTTATAAAGCTAAGCATATAATTATGTATGCATTCCAGACATTTCACTTCTGGATATTTATCCAAGGGGGAAAAAAAATCTGTGTTCACACAGATACTTGTATGATTAACAGTTTTATTCAAATCACTAACAGCTGGAAACAACTCAAATGCCCCCCACCTGGGAAATGGATAAACAAATGGGGGCATATCCATAATGAAATGCCACTCAGCAATAGGAAGGAATGAGCTATTGATACACAAAATAAATTATCCATAGTCAGATTGCTGGTGTTTTTCAGAAAACATCAAAGTGACTTTCAAATCTCATCATGGGGTCAAGGATATCTTCTAAAATACTGATTTGTAAAGGGAATTTTGTAACTTCAATGAATATAAAGGGCCATGATACACTGGACTCTGTATAAATCTTTGATGAGGTAGTAATTTTTTAAATCCCTGATTTAAAAAGAATAGAAATAGATATTGACATTTTTAGAATTATCCAGAACAGGGAATGCTGTTTCCTTATATAATGGACTACAGGTCCTTAAAGGGCGATAACTCAACCAGGAAATTCATATTAATTTGGAAAGCTAAATAAATCTAAGCTCAGGATATTTCTCAATTCATGGATTAATTAGCATTCCACTTTTAATCAATTCCTTATTTATTTGGGTAGTGCAAATGGGTGCAAGAATTTAATTCTGTATATAATATTAAACGGGAATGTAAGCACCCCATTCATGTTATATATGAGAAGTGGCTGATACCTGTCATTAGTATCTTCAATTGCCCTCAGAATACAATCAATACTAATTATTATTATTACTAGAAGTAATAATATCTACCCATAAAAGCCCCTGCATTCTTCCCTCTTAGACACAGATGTACTCACTAGTATCCTCAACAACAGAGCAGGAGAAGAACACCTCCAGTGTGTCCTTGTTACCAGTTTCTGTGTAAGAGGGACTGACATCATCTGATGTAATCTACATAACAACTTTATGCAGTAAATTTATTCTCTATTTTTAAAATGTAGAAATTGAGGTTCAGAGGGTTTATCTTATCTAATTCACATACCTAGTAAGTGTTGGAGCTTAAAATCCACATGATAATTGTGTTCGTATCTCATTGACCACCCCCCTCCAACTTGAAGACTTTGAAGAATATCTGAAAAATATCTCAGCAAATCAATTTTGTTAATTTCGTGTAACCAGCAGGGAAGGGCAGCAGAGTGGCATGACAGAATCTTCTGAGAAACTAGGTATAAATTTATGATTTGAAAATAAGTTTAGTACTGTTTTTGTTAAATTGTATTGGTAAAATTTAGGCATAGCCTATCTAATCTACAAAAATATACATATACATGACCATATATTTTTCAAGATAGAATACTTTCAAACACTAATTTCAAGCCAACTATTCTTTAATTCATTGGATGGATTTCAATGAAAAGTTTGAGTAATTATGAGTAATTAACATTAAAACTATCTTATTTTAAAATGAGAGTATTCTATTTTTTAAATCTTGTTTCACCACATATTGCTGACGTCTGTCTCTTTCTCATGGTGAGAGACTGAGCTGACTGCCAAGACAAAGAGAGATTAGTGAAAGGAAGAAAAATTAAAAAAATAAAAACAACCTCTTTATAGTCTCATAAACAGCATTTATAAGCCTGAATTTTAACATTACAATGGAGTAACTACCTATTGGGAAGGAAAGAAGTAATAAAATACGTCAAGTGATAACTCTAAGCTATTACATCTTCTTTTAAAAGTTTATACGGTCTGGTTTAGCTAGTTCAATTTTTTATGTAACTATTCATATTGGAAGGCTAATCAGCCTCCACTTGCAGACTCAAGAGCATTTATTTAAATTATTATTTATTTATTTTTGAGAGAGAGAAAAAGAGAGCATGAATGGGGTAGGGACAGAGGGAGAGGGGACACAGAACCTGAAGCAGACTCCGGGCTCTGAGCTGTCAGCATAGAGCCTGATTAGCAGCTGATCTGAAAGCTGGTCTTGATCATTCTTTTGATATATTTACTTATTTCTTCTTCCTCCACACCACTGGCAGTCAAATTTCTTAGGTAGCACCAAATACAGGAATTAAAAACTTGAACTGCATATTGAATTTAAAAAGCCTTTATGGCAATGTTTGTCATCTTGGATTCAAGTTAGCTAGTATTCCTTCCAGCAATTTGTCACAAATTTCCATGTATACCATGTCATCCTTATCAAAACTTCTTCTAATGCAGCATTTCATCCAAAGAATAAGTGAGGTATCTGAGGCAGTTAACAAAGGAGAAAAGTTCATTTGGAATGGCTTTAAGACATTTGGAGTTATCACATTGCTGATTAATGCTGGAGAATCCCACAACTTCCAGATCTTTCATTTCAATTTCATTGATAGCATTCAGTAATCCTTCCACAATCATCTAGGGATCTTTTATGGTTGAACATGGGTCCATGAAGAGATGTTAACTGTGCAAGGCACTGCAGAGAACCTTGTGCCATATCTGAATCTTTGATTTTTCCATGTACTGTGAGGAAAAGATTCATAACCCTATTGTCCAAAAGAGTCTCCTGCCTGGGCTCTATTGGCTTTAAGAACACATTTTGTGAAGATTCAAACATAGCTAATAGTGTATACCCAAATTTGGAGGAAGAAAGTTCCAGCTAAAGGCCTGGTTGGTGAGTACAAGGTAACTGCTGCTGAAATACATAAGACATCTGAATACTGAGTCTGCCCCACCTGATGAACTCCTGTAGAATGTCAACAGTTACCATGAAGATGTGACAACGTCTTCTTCCTGAAAAACTCTTCTGTAATCCCATATTCAGTTCAATGTTGCCCATGTTACTTGAACTTGAGTGTTCACTCAATAGTGCAATTAGAATAAAACAGGGCCATAGTTTGCACAGTGGGATTGCCGCTAATCAACTAGCTGACTTCACGAAAAATGCTTTTGTAGTTAACAGATTTATCTAACGATCCTCCTTTTACAATTAATGCCACTGCAAATAGAATCTGTTCTCGATCATACTTTTGGAGGTTAGGCCTAGGTTAAAAGAAATGTTCATAGTGACTCGATGCTAGCTTTTTCCAAAAGAATCCACTTTCAGACAGTTGCTTCCAGTATGGCTGTGGCAGCTTGAAGGAGGACATAGTCCATTTTGCTTTATGCCTTTTATGTGTTTATTTGGAGGGGGGAGAGAGAATCTCTACTCATCATGGACGCCTACGTGGGGCTAGATCTCAGGACCCTGAGATCATGACCTGAACAGAAATCAAGACTCAGATGCTTAACCCACTGAGCCACCAGGCACCGTTGTTTTTGTTTTTTAATCCAGTGACCTTGCTCTAGTACCACAAAGAGGTTAGTGTCTCTCAGAAGATACCTTGGGCAGGTGGCAGCTCATCACCTATTACAATCTTCACAAACTTTCCTCTCCTCTCTTCAGCTGTTACTTCCAAAGAATGAAATATGAAAATATGCTTACAAACTGTAAATTGTGACACTGATTTCCTAAGTGACAGAAATGTGCTATGTATGCTAACATTGCTCGTTACTGACCTGGGAAGGTGGTGATAGCAGAAGGTGGTGATATGAGCACTCTGGCCAGGTTCTTGAGCTGAACTCGTGAGTTTCACAGCTTTGCTGGAGCCATGATGGTCTGTCATTAATGATGCACCATGCACCGCATTATGGGAGCAGGTGCCAGGGCCAGCCCGTCACACGCAGACTAAATCTCTCGCACTGGCAGAGGTTGTCCCCACTGCCATAAGTGCCATCTGCACAGCCATGTTGGCCGGCCTGAGCTCCGGGTTCTGTGGGGCAGAGACGGTCGGCATAAACAGACTGTCTTGGTGGGTGGCGAGAGCCTAGGTGTCTTGCAGTACAGCACCAGGTGTGGCCAGCCAGGGTGGTTGGCGCAGACAATGGCCAGTATGTACTGTTCTAATCCAATTTCTTTCTTTTTTCTTTTTTTTTTAATTTTTAAATTTACATCCAAGTTAGTATATATTACAATAATGATTTCAGGAGTAGATCCCAAGATTCATCCCTTATGTATAACACCCAGTGCTCATCCCAACAAATGCCTTCCTTAATGCCCCTTACCCATTTAGCCCATTGCACCACCCAAAACCCCTCCAGCAACCCTCAGTTTGTTCTCTATATTTAAGAGTCTCTTATGTTTTGTCCCCCTCGCTGTTTTTATATTATTTTTGCTTCCATTCCTTTATGTTCACCTGTTTTGTATCTTATATTCCACATATGAGTGAAGTCATATGATAGTTCTTTCTCTGACTAATTTCACTCAGCATGATACCCTCTAGTTCCATCCACATAGTTGCAAATGGCAAGATTTCATTTCTTTTTGATTGCTGAGTAATACTCCTTTGTGTGTGTGTGTGTGTGTGTGTGTGTGTGTGTGTATACCACATCTTCTTTAGCCACTCATTGGCCAATGGACATTTGGGCCCTTTCCATACTTTGGCTATTGTCGATAGTGCTGCTATAAACATTGGGGTGCCTGTGCCCCTTCGAAACAGCACACCTGTACCCCTTCGATAAATACCTAGTAGTGAAATTGTTAGGTCAAAGCGTAGTTCTATTTTTAACTTTTTGAGAAACCCCCATACTCTTTTCCAGAGTGGCTGCACCATTTGGCATGCCCACCAGCAGTGCAAAAGAGTTTCTCTTTCTCTGCATCCTCGCCAACAACTGTTGTTGCCTGAGTTGTTAATTTTAGACATTTTGATTGGTGTTAGGTGGTATCTTATTGTGGTTTTGATTTGTATTTCCCTGATGATGAGTGATGATGAGCATTTTTTCATGTGTCTGTTAGCCATATTGTCTTTGGAAAAGTGTCCAATCATGTCTTTTGCCCATTTCTTTGCTGGATTATTTGTGTTTTGGGTGTTGAGTTTTATAAGTTCTTTATAGGTTTTGGATACTAACCTTTTATCTGATATGTCATTTGCAAATATCTTCTAAAGAATTTGAAGATTAGATAGATGAAATGACTTGTTTTGGTGACTGCGTGTGAAAACTTAAGTTGAAACGTGAGTTATGCTTGACTTCAGAAATTGGGTTCCTTTATTGGTTTGTTTCTGTAATAACAATCCACCTCACCTAAAGAAATTTGTTAACGTATGATTTTGAATTTTTTTCTCAAATTTTTCTTTTACAATTCCTCTTTTCCAAACATCTAAGTTTCTGATGCCACAGAAACAGGATATTTTAAAGGTTAGCAAAAACCCAACACATCATTGTTAATTGGATGAATAAATCTCTTACAATCTCATTCTTTTACTGATGAGGCAATACATAACTTTAAAGGAATCAATATTATATTCTATATTCACAAAGTACTTTACAGAAGCTAAATTTAGAACCTAAGCTTCTTGCCTCACCTGACTATATTCTGGTTAATAAACAACAGCGGCAAAGATATTATAAATACAGGTAAATATAATAAAGCACGTTACTTAAATTAGCTAAAAAGTAATGATTGCATAAAGTAGTGGGTGACACATTTCTATTTTGACTTAGAAAAGTTCTTCACAGATTATGCCATTAAGATAGACACAGAAAAATAATATTAGTATGGCTCAGTGAGGTTTCTGACCTAGGCTACTTGTGCCTAGAGGAGACTACAACAGGGGTTCCAGGCAGATGAGGCAACTGACTACCCAGACCTTATTGGACCGCCCTGAGATACTGAGACAATCAGCATCTCAGCACACCTAAAACCAGGCTGATAAAGATTCAGCATGCTTTTTGAATAGACACATCGTTTGTTATACTATTAAAATTCTCCTACTCCGATTGGTCAATAGCCTGTTTCCCAAATCCCCTGAGTGCCCCTCCTACCAAAGAGGCTTTCCAGTCCCAAATCTCTATATTTCCCTATCATACAACACCAAAAGGTAAATCCTAGGCAGGATTTACTCCAGGACTCACTTCCTTGTTCGTCCTCTGCCTGTGACCCAGCATTGGGTCACACACTGGTTAGACCCTCTGACCAGTGGGTCTGACCTGTGACCCTCTGACACACTGGTTAGACAGGGCGGTGTTAGAGATTTTTTTTATTAATTATTTATTTTGAATCCCTATTAGTCATTCTAATATAATTAAATGTTACTTGGAGTAATTAGCTAACCACTGACTATCTCTTAATAGTAGAGTAATACAGTTATAAAATATTATGCATAAGATTTTTAAATCAAATATTACAATAAAATCGCTACATGTGCAATGGGTGGTGGGAAGTACATGTTGTTTCAAATCACAGACTAGAGAACGAGACAGATCTAGTTTTGAATATTGTTTCTATACTTAGCTAACTCTATGGTGGATGAAAGTTAAGATTCCATCGCTTTATTTATGAAATGGAGATAATCTTAAATGGCCCTTTCTTCGTCCTCCACACCCATGTTCCCTAATGGATCCTGAACCAGAAGATTGCTATGTAATACCTTACATTTTAAATCTGAATGGAATCTTAACCATGCATTTCTCTTTATTTTTTTATTTAAATATTGTTTTAAACATTCAAAATTCCTCTCGATGAAAGTAGAATATTATAGATATCTCTCTGGGAAAAATTCAGCTGATAGTATTCCTTATAGAACATTTCAGAAGAAACTTTTATGTTCTTAAAAAGCTCATGTTCCTCAGAATATGAGCTTGTTGCATTTAGCAGACAAAGGATGTATTTCATCGTCCTTTATTTTATTTTTTAAAATTTATTTATTTATTTTGAAAGAGACACAGAGAGCACAAGCTGGGGAGGGCTGAGAAAACGAGAGACAGAATCCCAAGCAGGCTTAATGTCATCAGTGCAGAGCCAGTTGCAGGGCTGAACTCAACGAGCTGTGAGGTCATATTTCATTCTCCTTTAAATAAAATCTTTCCTGCTAAATAAAAAAGGGGAGAAAATTGTGTATGTTAGAATAGATGTGGATAATCTATTGCAGTCTTTTTTGTGGATACTTTTCATGAATGGTTATTCTGAATGAGGTTAGAGTAAAAGTAGTGATATTATATCCAGTGGGGAAAATGATAAATAGATCAAGTTTTACATTTTTATATTATGCCACCTATTTCTATAAATACCAATAAAATGTAATGTCAGTATGCTCTTGATCTTTTCAGTATATTTGGGTAAAAAAGTTGATGTTCATGAAATGTCTCTTTTTATTTAAAAATTATGTTAACATATGCCATAGAAAAGGACACGGAGTGTTTAGATGTTTCTTTGCAAATACTATATGGTCAAAAATATCTGTGGCTTCTGAATAAACTGTAAATAGTTGTAATTTTCAGGGTATGACCTGGTAAAATTATTTACATGCTAGAAAGCATTATTTAAAATCTAAAAGTATGCCTTTAGTTAAAGAAAAATCATAAGAAGGCAAAAAAGCAGATATGGTAACATGAACTCTACAGATAAGAAAAGATTAGATTTGTAGAGAAATCATTAAAGGAAAACAAAAATATTAAAAGCTGTAAAGGGGGGGTTTCAAATCATTTTTAAATGATAAATCAAAGCAAATTTTGATGCAGTTTTAAAATCTACACTTGATTTGGGTTAAATGAAACCAAATTCAGGTTGCTGTTATAGGCTAATTGTAGGTTTCCATAGGAGTTTACTGGAAAGGAACTAGTTGTATTAATGGCTAAGTGATTGATATCAAAACTGAATCTGTATCTAGGATGCTTAGAGTTTAGTCAGATTAAAGGAAGCATGGTTTGCAAAAAGAAACCTGGGCCAAGGTCAAGAGGTTAGAACATGGGAAGATGGAAGTCGGGGTGCCTGGAACTCAGATTCGGGAGTTTTAGAATGGGAGAAGGTGTTGAAGGACAGGGAAAGGGAAAATGAAGTTGGATAAGTAATGGAACAGAAACACAAAAGTAAATGAAGTGTCTTAAAAACATATTAATCGGTTTGATTTTAAGTAAGGTAAAAGAGATTGTATTACAATAGCAGAAGAGCGGCATGATCTAATTTGCTTTGTGGCAGAATGAGGAGAATGTATCAAAGGGAATAAGACTGGAGGCTGAGGGAAAAATAGAAGGTAATTGTGGAGTTTAGGTAGCTATGATGTTAAACTAAGCTGAAGAGGAAGCTGTGGGCAGTGGAGAGGAGTAGAGATTGGAGAAAGATTTTAGAAAATAGAATGAATTGCATTTAGCTACTGCTTAGAAGAAGAGGCCTAGGGGAGGGAAATGAAAAAAGATGCTTCTTAAATCTCTAAAATACTTTCCAAAAGAATGTTGGTTTCTTATTTCTCTCATTTGGGACTTTTATTTTTTAAAGTGGTTAAGACAGCATCTAATTTTTTGGCTAAATTTGCATTCTTGTTCTGACACTAGTAGAACATCAGAGAACACAGAACATTTTCCAAAATACATATCAATTGTTTTTTACTATTTTATAACGTGAAATCCTTTGCATGTTTTTCAGTAAATGTCTGGAGAGGCGAAAAGATTATATAATCTTATATTTTTAAAAAATATCTACTTTTATTAAATTACCTATGACTATTTTCCCAATATTTTTATTTGTCTTTTAAATTTATATTTTCTTTTCTAATTTTCTTTAGATAATTAACCTTTTATCTCAGATATTTTTTTTATTATATCCAACGGAAGAATATCCTTCAAGGTTTAATTTCTATTAAGTCATTCACACAATTAGAAAACATACATCAAGCACCTATTATGTGCCTATAACTGTGTGGACCTTCAGAAAGACTTTGTTTACCTCTAAGTAAGAATTTATGCACAAAGTACCTGATCATTCCTCTATAATGGCAATATTAATAACATTTTCATCTTTACATTAGCTCATTTAATTAATCACTTTATGTTTTTCTAACCACTAATCCAGGTTCATAGAAAGCTTTAGTAAAATAGCTTTAACTCAATAGCTATATTTAAACCATATCTGCATATTTCAGTACTTTAAATAGTTTCTGATGTTGGTGACCAAAATTTTTGCAACATAATTACCACTATCAGTGACACCAAATTTTGATTTATCTCTCAGTGAAACAGAAAGTAACTTTCAGTGAGATTTGTGTGTCTCAGAACTCTTTTGCCTTCTTAAATGTTTGGCGAACTAATTGCTGGTAAAAATGATACAAAATGTTAAAAGCACATTGCTGTGGCTATTACTCTAATTTAGTAGCACCTACACTCTTTGGTTTCCCAGATTAACAATAATCACAGAAAGATTCAGATTCAGCTAACTTAAACAAATGAAAGAGAATTATATGAAGAATAGTGAAATAGTTAAAGCTAAATATTCATGTCTGAGGAAAGGTAGCTCAGGGAATCACTGGGAATGACAGCAGAGTTAAGGGCAGTCTCACCAGGGTGGAGCCTTAAAATAATGTAATTTAATAAATCTTCAGCCTCTTTATGATAGATTAATATTCACAGAATTGCATATTATATGAGTGTCAGGGGCAGGAGATATTTTGAGCCAGTCTGCATCACATACTGCCTCTGCCTGTTTTCATAGATATTGGGATCTGTTTCCAGGAGAAGAAGGGGTAAAAATCAGGCAAAAACAATAGAAATTCTCTTCCATACCCTACCTGTCCACAGTCTTAGGCAGATACTCACTCACTCTTTTTTCTGTGTATATAATGCCTAAAATATTCCTATTTTACACAGTGTGTCTCAACAGTTGAAAAAAAATCTTATTCTATTTACCACAGGAAAAAAAAACAAAAGTGATTTTTGGTTGCTACTTCCAAAGATGAAGCCTGTGTTCTCTGGATTATGTCTATTTCTTGGTTGCTCGATCATTATAGTATCTCAATATTCTGTGATCTGTGGACAAATTCAGCCAATACACTCTGTGTTTAATAGTGGACAAAAGCAAGAGAAAGGACATAGAGTAAGCATAAACAATGCTGGAAATGATTAGAGGAAGGAAACTTGTCACTGATTTTTTTTCCTAATTTCTATTTCATATAACTTTATCTTTGGTCAGAATATTCTCAAGTCATATTTCTTTATTTTTTTAACTTGTGAATTGAACGAAGTTATCCATCCTTTGTTATTGGAGCCTCTGTGGATCCTATTACATTGTCTTATCTAATACTTATTAGTAGGCCTGTTATAACATGGAAACACCCCAGAGTATTGCTTGGATTCTCCTATTTCTGTAGCAAAATCTCCACTTCTTCTTGATCATCAGATAAGTCATTCTACTTATCTACTATCAGATAAGTCATTCTCCTGAAACTATAGCTGAATCTTCATTAATTTTTTAATGAAGACAGTTGCTTCAGTCATTGGAGTAGCAGAATAAATGGTTTCAAAGAATTGTTTCTTTAATTTCAAGTAAATTTCATTTATTTATTTATTTATTTATTTATTTATTTAAAATGTTTATTTATTATTGAGAGACAGAGAGAGGCAGAGCGTGAACAGGAGAAGGGCAGAGAGAGAGGAAGACACAGAATCCCAAGCAGGCTCCAGGCTCTGAGCTGTCAGCACAGAGCCCAACGCGGGGCTGGAACTCACAGACCATGAGATCATGACCTGAGCCAAAGTCGGAAGCTCAACTGACTGAGCCACCCGGTTGCCCCATCAAGTAAATTTCTTAATTGGAGACAATGCTTATGGAATAGGCATAATAATAATTTTTGAAGCATTTAGTTAATCCAAATTTGGAGGTTCCTGAGAAAGCATGTTTATAGTCTGAAAATAAAATCCACGTCTACAATAAATTTCTATCTGATTAAAAAAAACAAATCTTCACCACACCCCACCCCCCCACCCCCAGCCATGGAAAGTTTCTAATGTAAGCATCAGGAAGCCACCACATAGTTGGCGATTCACCTGAAGTATGGAGACATGTTGAGGTATAATATTTAATTACTTTTGTTGTTAATTGCACATTCATTACTGTCTGTGGCTAGCGTATCTTGAGAAGAGGAAATCTAGTTTTTAAAGTTCCTTTCTACCATCATGCATATTTTAATCATGAGCTTATTATGCAAATTCTGGTCTTCATAGAAGATACTGACATCTAAAAAATCTGTTATCCCGTTACCTGATTATTAAGATATTATTCTACAATAAGAATAGATACATTTTCATGTTCTGGGCCCACTCCTAGAGGTCCAACTACAGGTTTCTTCCAAAACATTTCTTGAGATTAATTACTTATTCACTGAAATTATTTGGCTTTTTATTTGATAATATCATACATTCATAAAACTACAGAAACAATCGGGGCACAGCTCAATGAATTTTCACAAACTGGACACGTCAGTACAAGAAGCACTGAGAACATAAAATAAAACATTGCATATGCTTCAGGAGGCCCCTAGTACACTTTCTTCCAGTTTCTATAAGAGTAGTGACCCTCCTGCTTTCTTTTAACATAGATTAGTTTTGTGTGGTTTTGAACTCTCTGTGAATATAATAAAATAGTTCTTTTTAATTTTATATTTTTTAAGTTTTTATTTTAATTACAGTTAGTTAACATACAGTTAGTTATATTAATTTTAGGCATACAATATAGTGACTCAACACTTCCATACATCACCCTGTGCTCATTACAGCCAGTACACTCCTTAATTCCCATCACCTATTTTACCTACTTGCCCACCCACCTTCCTTCTAGCAACCACCAGTTTGTTCTCTGTGGTTAAGAGTCTATTTCTTGGTTTACCTTCCCTTTTTTTTCCCCCTTTGTTTATTTTGTTTCTTAAATTCCACATATGAGTGAGATCAAATGGTATTTCTCTGACTTAATTTGCTTAGTATAATACTCTCTACCTCTATCCATGTTGTTGGAAATGGAAAGATTTCTTTCCTTTTTATGGTTGGTCAATATTCACCACAACCATTGAGTATACACACACACACACACACACACACACACACACACACACACACACACATCTATATGTACATAACATATCACATATATGTATCACATCTTGTTTATCCATTCATCAGTCACTGTACACTTGGGCTATTTCCATAATTTGGCTTTTTTTCCCTTTTCTTTTCTTTCTTTCTTTCTTTCTTTCTTTCTTTCTTTCTTTCTTTCTTTCTTTCTTTCTTCCTTCCTTTCTTTCTTTCTTTTTGTGCTTGGCTTCTTTAGCTCAACATTGTATTTGTGAGATTCATCCATATTGTGTTTAATGGCCAATTATTTAATCTTCTCTCTTCAAGTTACCCAAACAAACCATTAGCCATTGCTTAGGAATCAACATAGATGCTCATTCCAGGCATCACTCCTTTTAAACCTAGTGAATGTAAGGGCACCTGGGTGGCTCAATTGATTAAATGTCCAACCTCAGCTCAGGCCATGATCTCAAAGTTCATGGGAGTCCTGCATCAGGCTCTATGCTGACAGCTCAGAGCCTGGAGCCTACTTTGGATTCTGTGTTTCCCTCTCTCTCTCTCTCTCTCTCTGCCCCTCCCCTGCTTTCTCTCTGTCTCTCTCAAAAATAAATAACATATTAAAAAAATAGACCCAGTGAATGTAGAATTCAAAATTCTTCATCTTATAAGAATTTTCCTTTTCCATTCATGGTCAAGTCACTCTTAAGAGAGAAAGTAAAAGTTGTCTATTTCTGAGTAATGCCAATGTAAGTAATAAAACATGTGTATATTATGTTTTATATTTGTAATTGTTAATTTTTGCTCATGCATTTATTAGTTATCTCTTATAGTTTGAAGTTGATGGGAGGGGAGGTCCTTTAAGAGGAGATTGTGTCCTAAGAGTGTGATAAACCTATTCATTCAAATAATTCACTCGTACCTTCAAAGCCTGGTAGGGATTTTCATATATACATTGGCACATAGTGGTGGAGTACTTCTGGTCATGCCCAAATGTATAGTTAGGCAGATCAAAAAGCACTGAGAGCATGATGCCCTTACTTGGGTATCCCAAGTCAGCATATTCAGTTTTCCCTGAAAGGCAAGTATTATTTTTACTTTATTGTTTATTTTGTTTTTCAAAATTAGAATATTCATTGATAATTTTTTTAAAATTCAAATCCATTTTAAATCCATTTTTTTCTAAATCCAAATTTCAGGATTACCTGCTATCACATTCTTATTTGTGTGTTTCACACAATACTGATCTACCATCAACACTTCCTTCAGCACTAGACCTGTTAGGTCATGAAGAAAGAGTAGTAGAGCTGCTGACTCTTTTGTCTTCACCAGGTCCATTGCTTCCTTGTTCTCTGAGCTTTAGTAAATAGTGAACAATTTTCAGATAACAGAGTACAAGGTAAAGTCCATGGCAACTTTTTTGGATGTGGGTTTAAGGAACAATACAACCTTCACCTTAGAGAAAAACTGCAGACACGCTGTGATGTGCAGAATTCCCACAAGTGATGGACATGCCCTGTATGATTGATCCCCCTTAGTGTGGAAGGAACTTGTGACTATAAGATCTCACTATTATTCTCTGGCAAAAGGATGGGCCTACCCTAATCGGAGAGCCATTTAAAACTAGAAAACAGTCAAAGGGTAAACATTGAAAATGAAATTATAAAATAAAGATAGAGCATTTTCCCCAGCTGAATGCAGAGAAGGACGTCTCACAGACGCTCGTGTGCTGGCCTGAAGGAAAACAACAGCCAGGTTGGGGGCTCCTGTGGCCAAGAATTGTAGGTGGCCTCTAGGCTCTAACGATGGTAACTTACTGACACCTAGCAAGAAAACAGGAGCATCAAACATACAGCTTCAAGAGATGACTTCTGCTGAAAAACATTGAGCTCGGAAGACGACTCCTAGCCTTAGATGAGAATCGCAGTGATTTAACCCTGGTGAGATCCCACGCAGAAGATCCAGAAAAACGGTTCTGAGACTCCTCACCTCTGGAAACTGTCAGATAATAAGTTTGTGTCGTTTTAAGCTTTTGGGTCTGTGTTAATTTATCACACGGTAACAGAAAACTAGGAGTACACTTGCTCAGGACCACTGCGAGTACTGACATTGTCAAGAAACATACTTTCCTTTTTCTCTCATGTGTGTTTTTATTATGGCATAATGGGAATTTGTAAATCCTGCCTTCACTATTAGTTATTCATAGTGAATAAATGCCCAGCTTGACATCAGATGGCCTGGGGCTGAATCGCATTCAGCTCCTTAGATGTGACTGGGAGCAAGTTACTGAATAGCCCTGTGACACTTGCTCCTCAATTAAAAAAAATAAGAATATCATGTTAACTCTTTCATTGGGCTTTTACCAAGAATTAACTGAGTATATTAAATATATTAACAATAAATATTTGTTGGTGCTATTATTGTTATTGCAGATTCAGATTCATGTTGATATCAATGTGATGTCAACAATATAGTGGAAATAATGACATCCTATAGGATGGTGAATCAGATAACTGAAAACTGATTTATGGCAGAGAACTAGAGGGCTGAAATATCCCAGAAGCAGAATATCTCAGAGGCCATCCTGCCAGGTGAAAGCAAGCTACTCTGTTTTAATTTGTATTCCACTCAAAATGTAATTGCTAGATCAATAAAATCATACCAGTTGCCAACTCATATATTTACATGCTCTAATAAGCAGAATACATCTGGATAGCAGGCACAGTTGGACTTATTAAATAAGTCTACAGTAATTTATTATTAAAGATGTATTAGTATTTTACAGTAATTGAAGTAGTTAAGAGAATAAGGATATGCCATGAATCACAAGGCTGGCATCTTTTAAGGTTTTTTTTTATGTTTATTTATTTATTTTGAGAAAGAGAGAGAGAGAGACAGACAGATGATGCACACGTTTGCCAGTCAGGGAAGGGCAGAGAGAAACAGGGAGAGAGAAAATCCCAAGCAGGCACATTGTGAGCCCAGAGCCTGATGTTCAATCCCAGAAACCATGAGATCATGACCTGAGCCGAAATCAAGAGTCAGACAGGCACCTAACCGGCTGAGCCACCCAGGCACCCCTTTCCAGGTTTTGAAGTTTGCAAAAATCTTTAATTCTCTCAGGTAAGGAAAATAGCAACATTTTGTTGTTTTTATTAAGTGTGTCCTCCCTATCACAAATTGGCTAGATTCCAAAAGTTAGTTAGCCGTCACAGGAGTGCTATTATGCACCAAATATCCCATTCTACTTTTAGACTGAGGAATTGCTAAAAAGATCACATTGGATTCAGAAAATCACTGCAATTAATGTGAGACAAATTTTGTTGGAATTTAAATTATCAATTTACTCCTCACAGTACCCATTCTGTACACTGAACTTCATTTAAATTCTGGTTTCCCAGAATTAATATTAGCCTGAAGCTTAACTACAATTGCCTTTAAAGTTTTCCTTTTATAAGTACATGAGATATAGAGTCTCAGTTTGTTGGAGAAGGCTATAAGAAAGACTAAAAGAGGTTGTTACATACATGTTTTCTTAAGGTATTTGTTTTCTAATTCTCATCATTTATTTATTTATTTGTATTTTTCAAAGCTTCCCAGACTCGTATATATTTGGTACACTTTCAGTTATGAAATGTTAGAGTCTAAAAATATTGTGGCTGTGACTGCTATGATACTCAAATTTGGCCTTTTTGATATTTGAGCACACATATGAAGGAGGTACAGGAGTAAGCCACATGGATAACTGTGCATAGAAATTTCTACACAGAGGATATAGTTTATGCAAAGTCCTGAGGCATGCTCCATGTTCCTGCCACTTTAAATGTTTTTCTATAGTGTTGATATTTCTCAAGTTTCATATTTTTACATACTGATGCAATACTACAAAGGATCACAATTCTTTTTTATTGCCTCTGACAACATTGATTCAATTATTGGCTGATATTTCTCATCACAGCTATATTCTGTGGTGGTGAAATAAAGAGTAAATGTTAGGTTACTTTCACATCCTATAGTGCATGCATCTGTGAAGGAACAACAATAATAATAATATCAATCCTTAACACATGATCCTCAAGGCACATTTTTTTTTTCATTCATACTTGAATAAAAAGACATTTATCTGGTACTAGAGAGCAATCATGGTCTCTAGATTGTCTCAGCCCAATTATAATCAATACTGGTGCAGAAGAATTCTAGTAGGTATTCATAAATCATTAGCTTGCCTTCTAGAAAGCCTGCCTACAGAACCAATAGAGGAGATTTCAGCCATTGATAGCTTCCTTAGCTGCCAATGCTTCCAGCATTGCCTTATTTTTAAATCCTCCCAGATTCCTTTTAGGGTCAGTTTTTCTTTCTTTGTTCTCAGGATTGATAGAAATTTACTTTTCTTATTTATTTTCTGGAAAGTATAAAAGTAAGTTTAGAGAATGGGTTTTAAAAACTTGCCCACAGGGGCATGTGGGTGGCCCAGTCCATTAATAACTAAACTTTGGCTCAGGTCATGATCCCATGGTTGTGAATTCAAGCCCCACATCAGGTTCTGCACTGGTTGTGTGGGCCTGCTTGGGATTCTCTCTCTCTTCCTCTCTCTCTCTCTGCTCCTTCCTCACTTGTGTATTCTCTCTGAAATAAATAAGTTAATTAAAAAAATAAAAACTTGTCCATAAATTGTCATTATTTCTCTTAATGGAGTTTTCCTTTTATACCATCAAAAGAAATTGAGAATTGTAAAATCTGTTCAATCTGTTGGTTGAATAGTGTAGTAGACTATAGTAGACTTATATGGCAAGACCACTGGGTTACTTCTAAGAACAGATAATATCATTCTTTCTCCCCATGTACAAATACAAAAGCAGAAAAATTTACCAAAGTACATATGTTTTCGGCATGAAGAAAGCAGGCAAGTCAAGACTTGAGAAACAGGGTCCCAAAGAGTAAGAAAACAGACAGAAGTAAGCCCAGCATCACTGTGACAATTTCTCTCAAGGTACTTGTCAGTTAATTGTGGCATAGCATTTAGAGGTTAAATGTTGAACATAAAGTTCAGTTAAATGTGGCAATATATGAGAGGCTAAAAAGTTGAACATAAAGTAGGTAGTACACAGGGTTTCAGAAACTTAGTTGAGCTCTCAACAGCCTCTAAAGACAGAGACAAACAGTGTTCATGACTACTTTCAAGTGCAGGCTGCACTTGATTTTTGAGAGAAAGGAAGTACATTGAGGTGGTTCCAACTTTCTACACTACCTTTTTCCTCAAGACATTATCCAATTCATAAGCATCCAAAAAAGTAAGAATCAATCAGGAAACAACAGCTATAATGGCATATGAGGGCTGCCCAGGTGGCTCAGTCAGTTAAGCATCCAACTTTGGCTCAGGTCCTGATCTCATAGTTTGTGGGTTTGAGCCCCTGTCAGGTTCTGTGCTGACAGCTCAGAGACTGAAGCCTGCTTCAGATTCTGTGTCTTCCTTGCTCTCTGCTCCTTCCCTGCTTGTGCTCTCTCTCTCTCTGTCTCTCAAAAATACATAAATGTTAAAAATTAATGAAAAATAAATAAAAATAAATAAAATGGCACATGATCCTGGTTAGATAAAAATTAGAGATTAGCCAAGGTAGAAAAGTCTTACTCAAAACCCCAGTAAACACAGTTTCCTATAGAAACACAGTAGGATCAGTCACAAATAAGAAATATACCAACTTTCAAAACAATTTTACTTCAGGTTGAAATAGGAGATATATCCCTACTCTAATTGCTCACCATAAGTAAAAAATACTCTTTGGAAGATGACAGTTCAGCTATGCTTCAAATTAACTATACATTTTAATGCACCACGCTCAGCATATAATAAAACAATTTTCAGGAATGGTAGAAGATGGGACCAAATTTATAAAATATAAAGGAAAAAATAGATTTGCGGATAATCTCAATATTGAAATTATCAAACACTTATTTTGAAATGTAGTTAGTACATAAAGAAAATGGAGTTGAGGTGCCTGGGTGACTTGGTCAGTAAGTATCTGGCTCTTAGTTTTGGCTCAGGTCATGAGATCATGGTTCATGGAATCGAGCCCTGTGTCAAGCTCTGAGATGACAGTATGGAACCTGCTTTGGATTCTCTCTCACTCCCTCTTTCTCTGCCCCTTCCCAGCTTGTGTGCAAGCTCTCTGGCAAAATAAACATTAAAAAAAAAAGAAGAAAAGAAAAAAAGATGAAGTCAATATGTAATATTCATGACTGAACTTAAAGAAAATTCAAGTGATAATACTTTTTTTTTAAGTTTATTTATTTATTTGGAGAGAGAGGGGGAGAGAGGGAGAGAGAGAACTCCAGGCAGGCCCCACACTGTCAATGCAGAACCTGACATGGGACTCAAACTCATGAACTGTGAGATCATAACCTGAGCCTAGATCAAGAGTTGGATGCTGAACTGATTGACCTACCCAGGTGCCCCTCAAGTGATAGTTCTTAAACTGGGAAAAAAGTCCTGTAATTAAAAACTGAAGAAAAGACTTAACAATAGATTAGAAACAGTGGAAAAGATTATAGTATCAGAATATATAATGATGGACAATTTTCCAATGGAGACATGGATGTAAAATACAGAAAAAAATAAGTTGAATATAAGAAACAGTATTAACATTTGTTTGGAAACCCAGAAGGATAGGAGCAAGTATATGGGTAGTAGCAATATGAGAAAAGGAACTAGACCAAATGTTCTGAAAGTGATGAAAGACATTAAACCACAGATTAAAAAAGCTCAATAAAACCCAAGTGAGATAAATACAAAGAAAACATATCTATACATGTCATAAGAAAAATGCAAAAAACCAAAGACAGGGAAACTAAGCAGCCAGATGAAAACAAACAAAATAAAAGACATAGTTTACAGACCATCAATAAGATTGAGAAGTGTCTGTTCAGCAGAAACAATGGAAGAAAGAAAACAAAATAAATATCTTTAAAAAAATAAGAGTTAAATCTTCTAATGAATCTGCATTGTCTGGGAAGTTAAAAAGCTATGCTGATTTATGTTAGACTGCTCTAATTCAACGATTTTTTTTTTATGATTTCTAGGATGACCACTAAAAGAAGAATAAAATAACCTAAAGTAAAAGAGGAGAGTATAGATTGATTAAATAATAACACAAAATATAGAAAATAGAAGAAGAGAAAAAGGACATAATAGAAGAGAAAAAAAGAGACATAAACAACCAGTGCAAATAGCAAAACGATAGTAAAGTAGTAAATTCAAATTCTGACATAAATGCATCATTATCTACATTATAAATGTAAAACAAGCAAATACTCAGTTGCACTATGGTAGGAATAAAAACTCTATATTTCACAAAACAAAGTTCAACTATATGATGCTTACAAAACACTATTAAAATATGAATACAGAAAGTCTAAAAGGATAGAAAAAAAGTCCATGCAAGTACAAACCAAAAGGAATGTGGTTTAGCTACAGTAATATAAGAACAGCATAACATAAGGCAAAAGCATTAGTGAAGTTAAACAGAAGCATTTTCTAATGTTAAAGGATCAACAAAACAAGAAGATATAATAAGTCTAAATTTTTAGGTATCTATAATATAGCCTTAAAATTTATGAAGCTAAATCTGACAAAATTAAAGGAAAAATAGATAAACCAAAAATCATAATAAAAGTTTTAAATTGGTTTTCTAGTACTTTACAGAACAGGCAAAAGTAGGTAAGGATATAGATCAGAAATTGACAAACTACAAACAATGTGTCTTTCTTGCCAACATCTATCTTTGTATGACCCACAAGTTAAGAATGAATGGTATTTCTATTTTTAAATTTTTGTAATGTTTATTCATTTTCAAGAGAGAGAGACAAAGACAGAGCATGAGTGGGGGAGGGCAGAGAGAGAGGGACACACACACAGAATCAGAAGCAGGCTCCAGGCTCTGAGCTGTAAGCACAGAGCCCAACATAGAGCTCAAACTCACTAACTGCAAGATCGTGACCTGAGCTGAAGTTGGATGCTTAACCAACTGAGCTACCCAGGTGCGCCAAGAATGGTATGTATATTATTAAATGTTGGAAAAAGTCAAAATAATAATGTTTTATGAAAATGAAAAGTATATGAAAATCAAATAGCAGTTTGTGTAAAGCGCTTTCTGTAAAAGTTTATGGAACATAGTTATGCTTATTTATTTGTATACCATCTATGCCTGCATTCACACTACAATGAAAGAATTAAATAGTTATAACAGAAACTATGCATGATACTCATCACTTCAAATGTTGGTGTAGAGCATTATCGACTTTAGAGACAGAGTTATGATTAGATTTTCCTCTTGGCTTTCAAAGCCTAATTGACATATATAGAATACTAAACTCAAATGCATATTGTTTCTCCCAAATCTACATGGGAAATTTCAACAATTTTTATGTTGAAATATTTGAGAATATACCCACTGTTCATAAACTTTTAGAAGAAAAGAAGTGCAAGATGATAATTTTTTAGAAGTTTGTAAATGAAGCTACACATTTCTAAATAACTGTTGGATCAAAGAAGATATAACAATAACAATTAGTAAAATTGGATAAACTGTGCTTAAGAAATTTATATCCTTAAATACATATAAGAAGAAAGTGTAAAAACCCACTGTTTAAGTGTCTCTCTGAATAAGTTAAAGTACAAAAGATATATGAAACCAAAAAAAAAAAAAAAGAAAAAGAACATAATAAAGATAAATCCAGAAATGTATAAAATAGAAGATAAATATATAACAGAGAGAGTAGTTTTTTTAGAGACTGAAAAAATTGATAAACTGACAAGTGTGATTACTACAGATACTATAGTCATTAAAATTGAGTTGATATTTTGAACAACTTAACACAATTTGAAAATTAGATAAAATTGTTCATTCCTAGAGAAACAGGACAATAAAATTACTATGGTTAATCAATACCTATTAAAGAAAGTGAAACTTAAAGCAAAAGCTTCTCATAAAGAATTCATAAATAATTTTACTTATGATTTCAAACAAACATTAAGAAGTAATAATAAGATCAAGTATACATAAAGCCTACCATGGAAGAGAAAAAAAATGAAACATTTTCAACTCATTCTGTCATACTAGCATAATTTTTACAGCAAATGTGACATCAAAAAAAAATCTATATACATAGGTTCACAAATACTTTTAAAGCTATCAAAGAAATCCATCATATATGAAAAGAATAATATGAAAGAGTTCAATTTTGTCCAGAAATATCATTTAATTATACACAACTTCAATGTAGTTCATTGCATTTAATAGATTAAATAGAAAAAAAAATCCTTCATGTTCTTTTTAGTGGATATTTTTAAATAAATTGATAAAATCTAAATCTACTTATAATTTAAAATAAAGAGTAAATAATTAGAGAAAAAAATTTAATAAATGTGAAAATCTAACAAATATCTAAATTGATGGTAAAAATACTTAAATCTATCTACCTGATAGCAAGAAGAAGACAAAGATGACCATTCTTATTTCTATTCAGAATTCTACTAGAGCTATGTCATATTGTTATATAGAGAGAAATATATATTTAGTCTTCCTCACCATTTCTGGTGTAGAGCTCTTAAAATTTTGGCATTTCTGTGGCAAGACATTGAATCAATCACCAATGACCAATGATCTAATCCACCATGCCTATGTAATAAAATCTCCATAAAAATCAAATAGGATGGAGTTCACGGAACTTGTGAGTTGGTGAGCATGTGGAATTTTGGGAGAATGTATGCTTGGAGAGGGCATGGAAACTTCACACTTTTCCCCAAACTAAATTGCTTGGTCATGTGGGGAAACCACATGAAATGGGGAAATGGTGATCAGAACCTTTAAAGCTACAACAAGATAATAAAGAGAAAAAGAGACAATGTTCAGAAAGGAAGGAATAACACTTTTAGTATTAACTATCTTGTCTTGATGGTTGTACACCAAGAAAACCAAAAAGAATCTACAGGTGAATTATCAGAATTAATAAGTATTTTTTAAGATAACTAGATATAAAATCAGTATAAAAGTGATTTATATTTTTATATCCTAACAAAATACAAATAATAGCTGCAAAGATAAATAATGATGTTTACAATATAATGCTTTAAATTTCAAAGATCTGTAAATAGGAATAACAGAAGTGCAAACCCATGACAAAGAAAACTCTAAAGCATTTCTGGGAGACATTGAAGAAGACTTAAATGAAGGTAAATACCATATACATGGAAAGATTCTTAGTGAAATGTATCAAATTCTCCTATTTGATCTATGAAATCAGTGCAAGGCCAATTGCAATCCCAACTTTCTTGGAGCAAACTGACAGACTGATGTTACAATGCACACTCAAGTAATAGGAAAATGCCACAGAAATAAAGACATTCAAGAAGAAGGAAGGAAGGGGCAGGAGAAGGGGAAAGGAAGGGAGAAGAAAAGAAAGAAGGAGGAAGAAAGGAAGGAGGAGGCTTGAAAGAAGTTTGGAGGCATACACTACCACATATAAAATATTTTTATAAAATTATTGAAATGAAGACAGTGTCATTGATATAGGCTTGGAAAAAATGGAGAAATAGAAAAACTTGGGGAGTTCAGAGATAGCCCCCTTCTAATATACAGACATTTGATTTAAGACAAAGTTGAAACTTCAGACAAGTGGAGAAAGGATGATCTTCTTACTAAATGACTACATATTCATAAGGGGAAACAAAAATATCCAAGCATAGCATAAAATCCAGATATATGTGTATGTATGTATGTATACATATATATATATATTTTTTATATATTATGCATATATATAAATAGTATCATCCCTGAGCTCTATCCATTAGATGTCAATAGCACAAATCCCTGGTAGTGATAGTAAAAAAATGTCTCCAGATACTGCCAAAAGTACCCAGAGGGGTGTGTGTGTATGTATATGTGTGAAATCATTCCTTTTTGAGAACCACTGTTCTAAAAGATAAAATGGGAAATTAATCATGACCTGAGAGTAGGCAAAATATTCTTATACAGGAAAAAAATTGATAATGGGAAAGAATTTTAAGCTATAGTACATTGAATTAAAAGAATCTGTTCAACAACAACAAAACACTAAGTGAGTGACTAAAGTAGTTACAAAATCAAAGAAAGTATTAACAATACATATAAAAGAAAGAACATAACAAGGTTACATATAGAATTTCTGTAAATCAATCGGGGAAAAGAAGATAACACTCCTCCCCAGTTACCCCATAGATATATACATAGACACAAAGCCTAGTGCCCAATAAATTACAAATTATGTGAAAGTGTTTCAACCTCATTAATAATGAAGTAAGTGTAAATTAAAACCAAAATGAGATACTACCTTGTATTCAAAAGAATGCCTACAATTAATAAAACTGACAACACCAAATGTTGACAAGGGTTAGAATCAAGTGGTGTCATAAATGCTGGTGGGAGTGGAAATTAATACAATGACTTTGGAAATCTTTTTGTCAGTACCTACATAAGCTGCTCTTATAACTTAGTGGTTTTACTCCTGGGCTTACACACAGCACAATGCTTATAAATGGGTACCAAAATTCATGTACAAGAGTTTTCCAAGCAGCATTATTCATAATATCTAGAAACTAGGAAAATCTGCAATGCCTATCAATGATAAAATGGCTAAATAATTAGGTGTATATTTATATAATGTAATACATGTCAACAATTAAAATGAATTAAATTCTGATAGATATTTATATAGTATGTGATTCTTTAATAGCAAAGAAGGCATATAAGAGTAAATATTTTTCTAATTTCTTTAATGCTAAACAGAATAGCAAACATAGAAGGTATTAATAAAAATGCATTTATGCAAGTGATTATCTGCTATAAAATAGCAAATAATTTGATTTGGTGCAGGCTTATAATTATGTGCTGCATGATAGTCCTCAATTCACCCTAAAAAGCTAAAACTGAGCTATTACATGAAACTCCATGTAATGCTGAATTATTGTCATACATGTTTTGTGGTAGGCCTATATTTCTTGAGTGTATTGTTTTATGGGAGAACACTGGCACACAAATTCTTAAATCCATTGGATTTTTATACTGTATATTTTATAACCTTGAATAAACGTGTTATTATACTGAGTTATACTGAGAACAGCAGCAAATATGCTTGATATCTTTCCATGTAAAATACTCAATGATTACACCATACCTTAATTTAAAAATATATGAAGACTGTACTTTTCCAAATGGTCATTATTGCTAACCTCAAATTTGAAGTTCAGATTAGGTAATCAAATTTAAGAAGTATTGTCCCATTATAAATATGTATTGCCTGTTTGTTATATAAATATGCCCATATGTTTGTACAGTGTTCAAAAAAAGTAGTAAAGTTGAAAATCTCTCAAGAACAAAGCACATGTATAAAGATGAAAACTGCTCATTAAAGTAGAAAGAATTCGATTTTCATATCATCAGAAGCTAGAGAGAACCTTTTAAGTAATTAAAAGCTGTATCTCCACATATAATCTGTAAGCATAGGGTGCAGGGCAAGATTATAGTATGTATAGTAAAAGAAATATTTAAACTTAATTCTTTAATTATAGTTGTAACAGCAAATCAGACTTAGTGTTATTTAACTAGCTTTAATGTTTACTACCAAATATTCTCATCAAAACCAATCACAGTTATGAGTCCCTCATGGACCCTGTATTAGTCATCTATTGCCGAGTAGCAAGTTATTCCAAAATTTAACAGCTTAAAACAAGTATTTATTGTCTATACTGTGTGTGGACAAGGAATCTGGATGTAACTTAGCCAGGTACCTTTAGCTCAACATCTCTTATGATTTTGCAGTCAAGCTGTTGGCCAATGCTGCAACCCTTGGAAGCCTGACAGTAGCCAAAGAATCGGCTTCCAAAGTCACTCCCTTGGCTATTGGCATGTGTTTGTTCCTTACAGGCTTTTGGATTTAGGACACCACTTCTTTACTATACGTCCTGGGCCTCTCCATAGCTGGAGATCTCCTCACAAAATGACCTCTTATTTCCCCTAGCATGAATGCTCCAAGGGAGATTTAAAGAATTGCCAATATGGAAGCCACAGTCTTTTTTTTTTAGCCCAATCTTGATAAATGACATAACATTATATCTGTCATATGCTTTTCATTAGAAGTGTGTCAGTAAAACCTGCATACACTTAATGGGAAGAGACTGCATGAGGACACAAATACCAGGAAGCAAGGATCATTGGGGACCTTCTTAGGCACTGCCTACTATAGACTCGATTTTCTCTGTCTCTAGGATTTTAACATTTTTTTAAAGGTTAGAAAAATTGCTCACTTCTCTTGGTCTTAAATAGCTGAATGTGTAATTTAGTGGCCTTCAAACAATAAGGGAGACTTAGGTATAAAATTCTGGGTGACATCAATTTCCTAGAAAAATCTTAGGAGTAGTCTATATAATATTTCTCTGTGCTCTGAAATTCTAAAATGTATACTTTTCAGCACTGTGTCAATTGAAATTATTGTTGTCTCAATACAGCTTTGAATTTTGCCAGTCCATCATTTCCTAAAATCTTTAAGGCCCTTTGGTCTCCTTTCACTATATTTTAGCATTTGAAATGACAAGACCTTTTTTTTTTTTATCTTTTTCTAGACTTAAAGTTATATTTTGTTTTATAGAGAAATATGTGTAAATCCTTTAAGTATCATTTTTGGCATGCAAATCTTATATTTAGTGCAAATACTTTCCAGATTCTGACATTAGTACACAGTCAGGATAGTTTGTACTGATGTGTTTTGACACTTTTTCTTTTGTTTATAGATAATTAAATAGTATTTTGGAGTGCCCATTTCAGACAATGTTTTTAATAATAGCTTCATTTATTCTTATGTAAAAATTATTTTCCCCACCAGAAAAGGAAAGGAAAATGAGTGTTTTGTGTTTGTGTACCATAGAAATGAAGAAATTCTGAATCCATTTGTGGGGGCCAAGGGCAGGCAGCCCCAAGAAGGGCCACACTGGCATGCAGACTATGCTTAGCTGAAAATAATCAAGGCCTAAAAGACTCAGAAAGAAACTTTGACATCTCCCCCAAAACTACCTAAAAAAAAAACTAAGAAACAAACAGATGAGCAAAAGGTGGGGGGGGGGGGGGGAGAGAGAGAGAGGCAAAATAAAAAATAGGCTCTTAACTATAGAGAACAAATGGATGCTTACCAGAAGGGATGTGGGTCGGGGGATGGGTTAAATAAGTGATGGGGATTAAGGGGAGCACTTGTTCTGATGAGCACCAGGCGGTGAATGGAAGTGTTAAATCACTGTATTGTACACCTGAAGCTAATATTACACTGTATGTTAACTAACTGGAATTTAAATAAAAACTTAAAAATTTAACTGTTGTATATTTGTCTTTTTTTCTTTCTGGATAATATCTTTTGGTACACAAACATTTTTCTGATAGAAATCTGCTTTCTATTTTTTTTTTCTTTTCTTGCTCATGCTTTGGTGTGACATACAGGATAGCGTTACGAAATATTTGTTCCTGAGGGCACGTTTACAAAACCACAACAGCAACATAAAAATAAAAGACCCACTCCCTGAAGAGAGCCATCACCAGGTTACCACAGATAACTATGTTATAATATAAACTAGTTATGGTAGATAGTGAGGAACCTAGCAAGGCCTGTTTGATCATCTTCTCTGGATCTTTGTCTTTGAACATCTCAGCAAACATTTGTTTATCAAACATGCACTCTTTCACATCTTTCTGTGAATTGCATTCCTTCCCTTTGAAGTCCTGGACCCCTATCCCTTTTCTTTGTTCACAATGAAATGTATTCCTCATTTGGCCTGATTGTCTTTGGAATTTCATGTCTGTGTGAATTCCCAGTTGGTGCAAAATTAAATTTTATTTTCTCATGATAATCTGTCTCATGTCAATTTAATTCTTAGTCTAGTGGAAGAATCTCAAAGGACAGTAAAATTTGTCCTCCCCTACGCATTCATTCTCATTTCCTAAATCCCTCTCTTAATAGGATTTACCTATTAACATTTAATTTGTTAAAGAGTCAATATTATATATTTGATCTCTAACAAGTTACTTAGCCTCTTTGTATTAATAATAACATCACTGTTTTAATAAATGCATAAAACCTATTTCTTTTCACATAAAAATACATATTTTCTCATGAAGTAAAACAAGAAGATATTACTGAAATAAAGCTGTATATTTGTCTATATTCCCATCTGAATTCATTCTGTTGTTTCTCTTCCCACCACCAGTATCCAAACATTACAGTGACATCCCTAATATAGTCATTACCTTCTGAGGTCAACTGTGCCAAGAGGTTGACCCCACGTCGGGTGCAGGAGAAGTTGAAGCATCACAGTTTTAAGATACATACCTAAGAGAAACATCATTTATTTCTGTATTATGGAAATTTAAAAAATGTATATAAATACACATCTTAACATGATTTGAACATTATGCCTTCTCATTTTGTTTGTTTCATAAAACTTGCTATTGACATATGTTAAAAATGAGGTTTCAGAATGCTGTTCCATTTTGAATAATTTTTGCAGAGAGACTCAGTGGCATTCTGGTTTGTTCGTGGCCAGAGATGCACCAGAGCTAAGTATATAGTCAGTAGAAACAGCTGAAGTAGGGGAACCACTGGAGTGCACACATTCTCCCATTAACCTCCCAGAGGAGACAAAAACCTGAATCTGAAAAAGTGATAGAATTGCCAGGATAATGCTGTATCAGCGAAAAATGATCAAACTTAAGTCACGGTTTTCTTTAGTACTTGGAAATACGCAGATATTGTATAAAAAAATCTAACCAACCATGTCAAAGTATTTTATGTTATTCTAAACATCCTGCTCATGCTATACTTAGATCTGTGGATAAAAATATCTTCCCCACAATTTTATGGTCACTAATAAATACAAAATTATATTAAAGCGTTCTTTTGAAAAATGCAGCATACTCAAAATATATTATTTTTATAGTATAATATACCAAATAATGCTTTTCTTCAATGTATGCCTATACATCATAAGTGCTTAATGATTGCAGTGGAGGAAAAATGTGTATTTGCTGAATTATCTACTTTGTGCCAGGCACCAGGGTAGGTACCATTTTTCTGATAACATCTTTATAAAAACTTTATATCATTGCTATCTTAGCCTGGATTCCAAAGAAGGGAATTGAGACTCACAGAGAATATACAAGCTGATAAGGATGAAATACATAAATGATTGGTTTGGTATTTAAGTTTCCATTGAGAGCTAATGGAGATTATGGCGATTATAGACTACTTCTATAAGCAGAAGTTCTGACCACTTCTATACAGGTTGTCGAATAGAGGTATCGACTACTTCTATAAACTTCCTGTCAAACATGGGCTTATATCTATTGTAGGATTTGCAACACTGCATTGGAAAATCTGTTACTTATCTTTATCTGTTTTAAAAGTGCCATGAAAAATTTCTATTGCCTAGCATATCATAAGTATTTAGTATATTAGTACATTATTAGTACAATGGATGAACATTATAGTAGGTCACAAAAGCCAAGGGAGTTTACAGAGAGGTTGGGGAAAGATGGTGAGGGGGTGGTTGGGGAAGACTTAAGTTTATTAGGTTGGTGGTTTTAATAGTCACCCCAAACAAAGATTGTTACTTAAGCAATATTGGCAACTGCCCTCAGTGGGTCATGTTAATTTGAAATAATGACAAAGACTAAAAGTATAATAATGCACTATTTATTTTTTACATTGTCAGTATTACCCTATTTATAAATTGATTCAGTTACTGTAGTTTTCTAGAAACTGAATCTAAAAGTTCAAAATTTAAATTGTAATTTATTTATTATAATGCTCAACACTGAAAAAACCTTGCTATTTAGTATTTATATTTGGACCATAACTTGGTCATATGACTTCTTTTTCCTTCCACTGACAGTCCAGTTAACTTTTTTTTTTTCTTTTACCTTGCTGAGACATGCTTTCTTTATCATATTATGAAGATCTTCTAGAATGTAACTCTAGGGTATTTAGTCAATGCAATTTATTTTATTGTATATTTCATTTTAAAGTAGAATTGTCTATTACATTCCTGTTCTAACTTAGAATGATTACTGTAAGGATTATTTCAAAGTCATCCTCCTGGGTTTTCTTTTCATTCTCTTTATATGTCTTTTGTCTTTTATAACTTATATAGTAATGTATATTCTACTTTCCAGTTTTCTCTCCTTATGAAAAGTGTCCCTTATTTATTTATTATTTTTTAAATATTTGTTTATTTTTGAGAGAGAGCGTTCACATGCACCCAAGTTGGGGGGGGGGAGGGGTAGAGAGGGACAGAGGATCTGAAACTGGCTCTGTGTTGACAGCAGTGAGCCCGATTTGGGGCTCAAACTCATGAACTGTGAGATTATGACCTGAGCCAAAGTTGGATGCTCAACCAACTGAGCCACCTAGGCACCCCTATTTATTTACTTTTATATGATTTAAAGTTGGAAAAATATATATATATTTAAATTTTATTGGAGTATAATTAACAAATAATGTTACATTACTTGCAGGTTTACAACATTGTAATTCAATGTCTCTATGCTTCTTTTTTTTTAATTTTTTTAATATTTATTTTTAAGAGGGAAAGACAGAGACAGTGCATGAGCGTGGGAGGGGTAGAGAGAGAAGGAGACACAGAATCTGAAGCAGGCTCCCAGCTGTCAGCACGGAGCCCGACATGGGGCTCGAACCCGCAAGCTGTGAGATCTTGACCTGAGCCGAAGTCAGCTGCCCAACTAATTGAGCCATCCAGGCGTCCCCAATGTCTCTATACTTCTTTAGAAGTTAATTACTTGAGAAGCGCCTGGTGGCTCATTCAGTTAAGGATCCAATTCTGGATTTCTGCTCAGGTCATGATCTTAAGAGTTGGATCTCCCTACTGACAGTGCAGAGCCTGCTTGGGATTCTCTCTCTCTCTCTCTCTCTCTCTCTCTCTCTCTGTGTGTGTCTCTCTCTCTCTTTCCCCCTCTCTCTGTCCCTTTCCTGCTCACATGCTCTCTCTCTCTCTCAAAATAAATTAAAAAAAAAAACAAATAAATCAATAAACTTAAAATTATTTGAGCCTTACATGTCAAGAAATCTTGACTTATTCTTACAAGTTTTGTTGTTTTTTAGTTTTTTCTTTTTTTTTTTTTTTGATGGATATTGACTTTTGAGTTCAAAAGTTCAAGATAATTTTTTTAAGCTCTTTAGTTCATTGTTTTTCCAATGTTTGGTTTGTGTGATAACTGGTTTCATGTCATTCCAATTCTTATTTCATTTGTATATTATATTTTCCCAACTCTGATAGATGTGAGGATTTTCTGAAAATTCAGCAATATGAGGAAAATAGTGGTCTTGTTCAATTCACCCTGCCTGATACCAGCCTGTCTTTTGTTGTAAAAATTCAAATCTTTTTATAACTCGGAAATATTCATTATTGCTTGTTTAATGATTTTTCACTTTATCACTTATCTCTTCTTGGAAATCCTTTTAACTTATATGTTGGATATTATAGTTTTGTTTTCTAATCCTTTTATATTTTTTTGTTGTGCCACTTTTCTATTGGCTCAACATTCTTAGAGATATACTTAATTTCTTAGGTTTTCTTCTGTTTTTATTACTATACATACTTTTTAAAAAAATATTTAATATTTATGAAATTTATTATGACTTATCCTACTAATGAATAAGATTTAAAATGAACTGTGGAAATATCTCATTGAAAGTAATAAAAAAAAAACGACTTTCTTGTTCAGAGTGTGCTTATAAATGTCTTTGTAAATTTCAGGCTAGATTTTACAGATGATCAATGGTATAATCTACTTTTAAATATTTTTAATATTTCAGAAATAACTTATATTTAACATTTTCACACCACATTACAGACAAAAAATGTATGTGAGATTTGTCAGTGAAAAAGAGATCTTATGGGCAAATGTTTTTCAGAAATGTTACATCATTATATTCCCATTATAGATATTCAGAATTGATATTATAGTATTAAATGTGCAAAGTTTTTCAATAAAGAATCCATCTGTTGTGGTTAATATTTTTCAAAAATTATTTGATATTGGATCATTTTTCAATGCTGCTTGCTAATATTTCCGATCAGGGTGGAACAGTTTGAATAATTTTCCCCCAAAATAATAGTTGTAGATGGTGAACACAAATTCAAGTAAAATTGTTTTGCAAGTGTGTATGTAAGTTGATACTGTAAAAGGAAATAATAAAAGATAAGTATTTTGGAACTAAAGGGTTTATTTTTTAAAGTGTTTGTTAAGCGTTATCATATTTTTTTTGAAGCATTAGGAAAGCAATTTTGCCCTGTGTGTTAATAGACGGACTTTATTTCCTTTCTTGGCAATGGAATATATTTAACATGTTTCAGAATAAGCAATAAGATATGACCTTATTTGACAGAGATATTAAATATTAAGTTTGAGTCACTCTGTGTTGCTGAAGACTTAATGAAAGAGAGAGCTCAGGTCAGTAGTTCTCAGAAAGACATGCATAAGTGTAACTTATGAGACAGAGTTAGGATGAAAGAAGTCTTCTCTTTTGAAACAGTTGATTTTTTAAGCTAAAAAAAAGTACGTATGTACACAAGTAATCAACAAGTATAGTGTGCAACATTCACTCTTCTTCATAAACTAGAGCTCTACAGTCATCACTATCAATAGGCAATAATCTGTTTAGAATCAAAGATATGATCAAGTTTAGTCACATGTGTTGAATTTTAAATAATACAAACAAGTTACCCTAATTGCTTTATAAATTCTTTCAATAAACATGCAACAGAGTAATCAGAGCAATGTGCATTTGCGTATTTGAAGACCATATTTGCCCTTCAGAAAAAAAATATATGTTAGCATGTTGGATTGTAGATTTTTACCTAATCTTTCCTGATGGGAATTTTAATCTATGCAAGTGTTTACACCTATAATGTAGACAGTTTGTTCAGAAAGCTAAAGGTAATATAATTGTTTATGGCTATTACTCTAATTATAAAATTTGTATTTATTTGTTTATGTCTGTGATTATGTGTATTAGTTCTACAAATTCAAAGAATTTTTATTCTACATATGTAGATAAAAAACAAAAAGAAATATCTGAAATATTTATTTCTACCATTTTTTAATTCACATTTCAATTAAAAGCAGTGCACAGAAGGAAAAAAAAAAACATCATGGTATATGAATATAACACTATTGCCCTAGCTTTTATGTCCACTCATCAACATCATATAATGTTTAATTTTTTCAAGCCCCACTTTTCTCTCTCTCTTTGTCTCTCTTCCTCTCCTCTTTTCTCTACCCCTACCTCACAGCTCTGAATTTTCTGAATTTTGGACCTGTACAATTGGTGTTACCTAACTATTGCTTTTGATGAGCAACCATTATGTAATGGTTGACATTTCCTTTACATATATGATATTAGAATATTTTCATACCCTTTCACCTCAATTATTTTACCAGCAATTTTTGTAACATAACTTTGGATTTAATTGCTCTTCATATGTCTTACAAAAATGACACTGGGCATTCAAGAAAATGATTATTGGGTATGCATAAAAGTATGAGAAAAAATCAGTAGAATGTAATTTGATCTATCAGTGAAGAAAATGCATCTCAATGGACAATAACTATAATTCCATATATATTTGCAAAGCAGCAATATGATTATAGGACTGACTTAGAAAGGAAGATAACAAATAGTAGTTGAAACCATAGTCTATTTTGTTACTGACATACCTCACATTAGGCAATAAAACTGAAGGTGAAAATACTGACAAATTCCTTGAAAACTTCTGAATGAAATTTCAAAGCAACATTAGCCTAGGGAGAAACATCTTGAGAATGCATCATTAAGGTGTGGTGTCAATGCTTAATTGTTAGTATCATTATTATTATTATCATTATTATTATTATTATTACTATTAGTATTTTGTAGTCCCACATGTGAAAGTGGTGCATCTTTCAATTGAGGGTATCTTAGATTTGAACAAGTATGGTCATCATTATACATTGCATTTCTAAGTACCTCCATTTATTGCTCTCATCTTATGAGTACACTTGGCATAATATATTTATAAATCCAATACTGATTCAGTGTTTTCTCTTTAATTTCTATTTAACTTTGCCTGTACCCAAATCCTTAATTTCTTAATGTGAAATGTCATGTCTAGTCATACTTGGTAAAGGAAATAATTTTAACCATATAAATAGGCATGAAATAAATTAGGGTAGATATAATAGAAATTTAATATAATCTATTGTTTCGACTTTGTTAAATTAACATTTGTTAAGTAGGGGCCAGGCTGTCAGATGGTGGGCCATGTTCAACAAAAGACCACAAGGGAATTGAAATAGAGAAATTTATCACTCACAGGTCCTGGAGGAAGTACACAGTGGTCTCAAGGGGCCACCCACAGGGAAGTCAAGGCAGAGTGTAGGCCAAGAGAAATATGGGACCTGGGAACACATTCCTTTATTAGGGTTTGAGGATTGAGTACTTCGGGTTTCTAAGCTAAAGTTGAATGATTCACTTCAAACCCAAAACAGTGGGCTTTTGCTAAGCTTAGGGGAAGGTCTTATCTAAGGGGTATACCAAGGAAAAGCCTTCAGCCTGTTAGGGAGATTGCTGATCACAAGGGCACCTAGGGAGTCATCAGGAACGTATATTTGCTTGTGACTTCAAGCTGTTATCTAGGGCATGTGCTTGTAGGAGCGGCTAATGTCAGTTTAGTCTCCCCAGTAAGCAGCTTGGCCACAGAAAATGGATGTCAAAGCAGCAACTTTGTGGAGAAGTTTAGTTAAAATCTCAACATCTAAATTTCATTTTATTTAAATAAATGTGAGCTTAAGATGGAGTTATATGTATATCTAAGTGGTAACAGTCTGTTCAATCAAACAACCAATAAACATGGCCTAGTTTCTAAGTGATACAGTAAAAATTTCATTTTAGTGTCTTCTTATCTTTGAAAATAATTTTTCTCAGTATTAAATTTAGCAAGCCATTAGCAATGGTTAGGGGACAAGAGTAACATGAATAAAAGGAGAGGAAGCTCAGGCAAGTTTTATAAAAAAAAATAATAAATGATAGATTTAGTAATGTATTGAGAAAACTGATTTGTTGAGTTTATGAAATATTTAATCCAAAATCTACAAATAGTTGTCACTGTCTATATACCTCAGTCTCAGATGTTAAGCAAATTCAGGAAGCTAATAGTAAACACATTTTCTGTTGGTTAACTGAAACTATGGCTGTATTTAGGCTCACAATGCTTGGGTGTTAGCTTTTCCTGTCGGATTTCATTTTACCTCTCCTTCTTCCCTCAGATCTTAACTCTAACGTTGAAAAACTAAGGAAAACACTACTGATCTCACAAAGGCTATTATCAGGATCAAAATAGGGCATCATATGCAAAGGGATTTTGTGAACTTTATCAAATGACCACAAAAGAGAATTAGACCTGTGAGAGCAATGAAGATGCTAATTAAGTTGCCATGGCTGCTACCGGGTTAAGTGTACCACGAACATTACAGATTAGTACATTCATTCATTTAATAGATAGATATTTATCTCCTAGTATTGTGCTAAGCACTGGCTATATTATGGTGAACAGAAGAGATAGTCTTTGTCTTCATGATGCTAACCCTTTCAGTTGATGGCAATGATTAAATGGCAAGATAGAGACAGTATTGGACGGCATCATGACAGATTAACCTTAAAACTCCAGATGAAGTATGGCAGAAGGGGGAAATGTATGTGGAAAGCTCTGAAATGTGACTAAATGAAAACCAATGTAGCTAGAGGAAAAGGAAGAAGAATGAAAGGCAGGCGAGGTTCAGATATACTTAAGAGCTAGCTTAAGTAATTAGGAATTTAGTCTGTTAGACAATGGAAAGCTATTAGAGGATTTTAAGAAGAAGATTTATATTGTGTAATTTTCACGTAAAACAAACAAAACAAAATCTTTACGGGCTTAGAGATTTTAATGGGATATTTATCACTGCCAGTCTGAACTGAGTTTTTCCGATACAAAATAAAATTTGAAAAAAGCTTTGGTGTTAGTAAAGGGCAGTAGAAAAGAACAGCCATGCCAATGAAATAAAGTTTCACATTTTAAAGGAAACCCAAAGCTTATTTTAAAAATATGTCCAGGGGTGCCTGGGTAGTTCAGACAGTTAAGTGTCTGACTTCAGCTCAGGTCATGATCTCGCAGTTCCTAAATTTGAGCCCTGCATCAGGCTGGCTGCTGTCAGCACAGACCTCGCTTCAGATTCTCTGTCCCTCTCTCTCTCTGCCTCTCCCCTGCTGGTGCCCTCTCTCTCAAAAATAAATGAATATTAAAAAAAAATTAAAAATTAAAAAATAATATGTCCAATTATATAAATGCAAAATTAGTTGTATTATGCTATTTGAAAAGACAGCTAGTATATCCAATGGACAGGATTATTAGGAAAAGTAGTTGGAACTCCTTTTTCTTTATTTTTATATACGTATATTCATTTACTCATATTTATCACGGAAATAAGTTTAAATTTTATTGCTTTCTTTTTTTAAATGTTTAATTAAATGGTCATATTAAATATCCTAAAGGTGCTTTAGACTGTGTGTTATGGGTTGATTTATAAAAGGCCCAAGGCCATCTCAGACATTTAGAAGTATCTTGAGATGTTTATTAATGGACTCATAAACTGTGTTCACACTGTTGAATACTTGGTGATTGGAAAAAAGACACTCTATTTATTATCACATGAGATCACAAAATAGTCTATAAACATATACATTACTAATTTCTGATATATATGAAGCTATGAGTTTTTAAATCATCAACAAAGATTAATGTACAAAGAGCTCACATAAAACATGAATCTGGGACTGAGAAGGCATTATTTTCCTATTCACAGGTTAAGATCATTATTAAGGGCAATCAGTGGCTACTTTCAAGTATATTTTCAGCATTTATTTATCTCTAAAGTAAATATGAAAATTATACAATAATTTTCTTCGCTCAATAAGAGGTGTTTCTTTAAATTTTGTTCAAAATTAATCCGTAGTGAAGTACAGATATAAATAATTTTTATACTTTTTATCCTATTGTTGATTGCCTGCATAGGTACATCACAGATAGGCAATTTATTAGCAAAATAAACAATTCCACTTATTTTTAATGTTTTTGGCTAGTAGGCAAGTTACTGTGGATGCAACGCTGAGCAAAAGCAGATCTGGTCTCTCCAGTATCTTGTAAAGTCTGCACTTAATGGTGCGGAGCAGCTTTGGAGAATAGAAAAAAATTTCGATCAATTACAAATTACCATGGAAATGACAGATATAATTAAACTCTCAGGAGACTCAGAAACACCATATAGCGTAGTGACGTATTAGAGTTCTTATAAGTGGTTTCTGTTTTCAGTGACTAATTTTGACATTATCGCTTTTGGTCATACATAGTAAAATAGAGAAAAGTATAGGAGAAGCCGTAAATAACTAATATTGCTTTTTCTGGGATAGATAAAAACTATCCAATTATTATAATCAGTATATATTTTAAATATAATATTATCATAATTGATATATATTTTAAATTTTCTGAACAAATTTTCCCATGAACCCTACCATGTACTTGTATATTATTAATCTATCTAGTATACTGGAATTATATTCCATATATTCAGCCTTAATACCTGGAACTGTTAGCTTGGAAATTGGCCATATTCATAATGCTTATTAGCATAGACGTTTAGTACTTAACAAAAACCTCAGAAAACTGTAAATCTCCCAAATTGGCAAACCATAAATGGTTCAAGAATCCGCGTGTCCATTTAGACAGATAAAATTCATGAAACACACACTAGTACCTCAAATTTTTAAAAAAATATCTAATCTCTTCAGTTGCATCTAGTTTTGCGGATTACAGTAATCTAGAAATCATTTTACTTGTCTACCTACAAAGGGCATAATTATAAAAGTAACAGTCACTTTATTTCTCTTAAAAAAAAGATTGCCGTAAATCAGATGAAATAGAGATCATCTTTAATTAAGGTATAATAATAAAAATAGTATATGATACATAACACCCCCCTTAAAGACTAAGAGATTAAAAAAACTGGATAATGGAGCCAAAAATAAATAAATAAAAGAACCAAACACTAATTCCTGGCTGTCTTCTTAGTGGAAAAATAAATGCTCCCAAAATATAGCTTATGTAATAATTTCTTGTTAGACTATTAGAAATATCTTTCCAAAGTGTTTTTGTTGTTGTTGTTGTTGCTGTTGTTGTTTTATGGCTACACTCAATCTCTTTTATTCATATTTGAATGGCTACTTACATCTTAGTTATTCTTCTTTTTTTCTTCCTGTGTATAATTCACTTTCAAGTATGCAGTAGTAACTCAAAATGATTGATTTGATGAAACTATACTGGGCCATATTTTATGGGAAGGAGGTAGAGTGACTAATGTATGCAAGATACACAGAAATCCCTGCAGAGGAAGGAGATCGGTGCAAAGAAAGCACTGAAAACAATATTGATGGAGCACAGGAGGATGTACAACTAGGTGAGGTGGAAAATATAGGCTGAGGCCACCCCATGCAAGGCCTGAGCAATACCATATGAACAGTAGCAGTGCATTTTAAATACAGCATTTAAGATGACTGGATCAAAACAGTGATTTTGATAAATAAGGTCCCATTTCTGGAGAAACCATATTTTTTGAGGACTATGAAGCTATGCTTGGAAAAGGAGACATGAGTGTAAATTTGAAGCCTATGAGGCTATTTCTGGTGACTGGGATTGAGATAGTGCTTTGAAGGAGGAAAGAGAAGTTGATATATTGGAGATATATTGGAGGCATTTGAACAGGATTTTTCAATGAGCTTGTTGTAGTAATATGATGCTGATACTTAATAGCTCTCTGACTGCAATGTCCCATGGATGGTAATAACTATGAGGACGCTAAACTTTATTTTTCAAGTAAAAACACTATTATGTAACTTCCAGCTCCTATATGTAACTGGTTAGTCAACATTTACATTTCACTGTCTCAAGTTACCTTGAATTCATTAAATATAGTGCTGGTTTCATGGTCTTTAACCCATTATTGAATATTTTCAATATTTTCTTTGGGTGTTTCCTATTTTAGTGAAATATTCCCTTTCCAAACTCCACCCCTGTTGGCTGCCTTCACTTCTTGTTTTAATGTATGGGAGTAGGGGAAAGAGAAAATTCTTCTTTTGCTCCTAAAGTCCTCAAGGAGACTTAGCATCAGGTACATCTCTTGGATGGGGCAAAAAAGAAATGGAAGACCGTCTGAGTCATGATGGGTATGATACACAGGATGAACACTAAGATGTGGAAACTTAATCTCCATTCATAAACACTATCACATTTCAATTTTCAATTTTTTTTCAGTGAAATTATCAAGGAATTATTGAAAGATGCTCCTGGTTTGATATCATTTGATGTATGACAATGTTGAGTCTTTTCAGTTAGTTAATGGTTTTGGTCTTTTCCATAGTTAATAACTTTACCAAAAAATAATTTCAAGTAGATCCTATTTGCCCTATAATGATACCCCTAAAAAACAACATGTTACTCAGAGTCTGGATCTAGACTTGATTTACCCTATCATCTTAATACGAAGATTGATTTCAATATGTAAACAGTTGGAAGCCTAAATGAGATATCACTGGCTCAAGTTGATAAATCTTTAACCTACTTTCCACCAGATCTGCACTAGTAATAACTGTGCTGCATATTGTATGGTATATATAGAATTAACACCCAGCGAGTTTAATATATAACAGTAATATAAGTGTAAGTTAACAAGAATTCAATGTGGGAAAACAGGGAGATTTTTATTATTAGTAGATGTTTACTAGTACATGATGGGCATGTAGAAATAATGGAACAGAATGAAGTTTCAAGGCCACTGCTGAACTGACAATTTCCTGGAAAATGGGTATTGGCTCATCATGATAAAGAAGAGGTATCTTTATTTTGAAAACCAAGTGAAAGACTCTTTCTTTTGGCATTTAAAAAAATTATTTTGAATTTGAAAAGCTTTAGGAGAAGGCATAAATTTTACTATGCTTTTAATAGGAAGTGTGACCTCTAAAATGTTGAGAAACATTAACGTAAACAGAAAGACTGTACAGAAACAACCTAGTATCAGAAACAGGACAGCTATTTAGAAGACAAGGTTTGGGATGAATGTGAGTTCAGGGCTGTTTCCACTAATCACTTCCGTCATACAATCATTGAATTAAGACAACCAGTTTGGCTTTTTGACCTTATTAACATGATGTTTGACCAAATTGATTCAACAATTCCGTTGAAGTGGCAGGATTACAAACAGTGTTAAGGCTCTGCAAATGCTATCTACAATTTCAAGTCAATGGACAGCATTCACTGTGTGCAAAGGGTGTGTATAATGCAATAATTATTTTGAACCTTTTCTCCTCTCCTAAACCTGCTAATCCTGCTTTCCCCTTTTATTCTCAAGAGATCACCTTGCTTCCGACTTCAGAGAGAAAATACAACAAAAAGTTTTTAATAATACATGCCACTTGCAGACATCTTAACTGCCTGCTGTGATTTCTTTTGACAAATACCCATGACTTTCAGACAACTCAGTATGCTTATACCCTGATAACTCTCTTTATTATTATTGTTGTTGTTATTGCTTTCATTTAAAACATGAAATGTGAGCATTCTTTTCATGAAGACTATTCCAGGATTTCCACAATCACTTCACTGGAATATATTTGTCTTCTGTGAATACAGTTCTATTCTGGACTATATTTCTTTTCACTAATTAAACCTTTCTCCAGTATTGTAAAAAATCTCTGACATAGTGATTCTATAACTGGTATTACTAATTCCATTTATTTTATTTTTTAAACCAAAAGCAGAAAAGACAAAATGTTAAAACAGAAAAATAATTTGTAATTTCTTTATTGTAGATTTTGTAGCATATACTTTCACACAAATGTGAGGCATATAAGGTTGAAAATGTAACAGGGACTCTTATGGATAAAACTAAAATTTTATGGATAAAACTCATAACCCTAAGATTGTTTCAGTACAGAGCTAAAAGCTACAATTCCCAAATTGGTATCTAATTCCACATTTGTGTGACTTCAGCATAATTTTGGATTCATTCTGGGAAATACTTTTTCTTTATTCTTGATAGAGAGTAATATGCAAGGTAGTCTATTGAATATAACATATCAGATACTGTAATAGGATGATTACAATCTGTAATCTTAAAACTAAAATTGTAGCTGTAGTCACAGCATCTTTGTTCTGGGAAAAGCCAAACAATTCTTGAATAAAGGGAACAATGGTGTTCATCAGATCATATTAAAAACACAAAATGACATGGCCTGTTCTATAGAAGTCTCTCTACAGAATTCACTCAGCCAATCAAAGATATATTTGTTTTGCATTTGAAAATGTTCATACTTTAATAGGACCGTCGCATGAATGGCATCAAAGATAACTACTCATAAAAATGTTCACTGCCTGCATATTTGAATAAACCATGCTTTTCAATTAATGAGGAAAAATGGGTCTGTCAACTTTGATTTAAACTTTTCCTAGTGTTTTTCAGAAGAATAAAATAAACAGTAGAGTTATCCACTAAATGCAAAAAGAAAAAAATCTCCCAATTATAAACCGCAGAAAAACAAACATAAAAATAGTAAATTTGCTCTAAATAATAGCCAATAATAGTCCATGCTTCACGTATTAAAAGAAGTTAGTGAGGTTCATTTATTATTATGGGAAAGGAGAAAAACAATTCCCTTTGCCTCTCTTTCCCTCAGACACAGGCAGTTCTCTTTATCCCTGGCCACTAACAAAAGAATGTTACTAGTAGCCTTCTCCCAGGAACAACCGAAGAAGCCCCAAACTAGTACTTGGGATCATGATATTTGGCCCTACCTCTTGTCTATTACTCTCTAGGACTTAGTTTACTTTTCTTTCCCACGTTCTTATTTCTGAATGATGAATACAATTGTTCAACTGATTCAAAGATAGAATAAATATGTATGAAAATATTTTTATAAAATGAAGAAAGAGTCAAATCAGGTAATCATAACGATTTGCTTTTTAAACTGAGACACAGAAAAGATGGTCCTGAAAAACACCTTGAAGTTGGGTTGGTAAAAATATATGCCTATTTTTAGATGCTTGATCTGTTACTGTTCAGTATTGTTTCAGGACAATTCACCCAATAAATGCAGGAGCAAGACTACACATGTAGAACTGGAACATTGTTTTCCTTGTACTTCCATAAGTATTGTTTTCTTCCATACAAAAGGAATTACATGTTATTGTTTCCTAATATTTATCATCTATGAACCATACTCATTTCTTTCACAAAATATGCATTTTCTTATAACTTTAGTAAAAGGGAATAAACATTTCTAAGGAAGGAATACATTAGTTTGTAATTAAATAAAATCCTAGGAGTCAGAGGCACTGGAATTAGAATAATGTCTCTGTTTCTTATAAGCTTTAAGCAATGAGGCAGTTACTTAAGTCCTATCAGGTCCAATTAAGTTATAAAAAATGTTAATGACAATACCTAATGTGCAAGGTTGTGAGGATTAAATACAAAAATGTATACAAACATTTGGCACAACAGCCAAAAGATATTGAGCATATAAAACTGGCAGCTATAAGTATTTTAATCTGGTTTCTAATATTTCACAAACTGTATCAAGTTTAGTAAACTTAGGTAAGTTATCTAATCATTCGTATATCAAATGAAATATTGATGGGGTAAACGCATTGATGGTCACTTCTAGCTTCCTGAATCCAAGAACCTCCATCTAAGCCAAGATGTCGTTTTATAGTGACTACCTACTTCAGTTGGAGAAAGGGTTTTGTCTCCATTTAACACAGGAAGCAGACACCTGGAGGGATTAATCACTTACTTGAGTACATCTAGAGAAGGGTTCTGCAACTTTTTTCTGTAAAGGGCCAGAAATTTACTATTTTTGGCTTTGCAAGTCCATAAGGTGTCCGTTTCAATCACTCAACTGTATTATAGTGCAGAAATAGCAATAGACATTATGTAAACCAGTGTTTAATAGAATTTTATTTATGGACATTAATTTGAATTTTGTATAATTTAACATGACACTAGATACTATTATTTTGATTGTTTTCTTGAATCACTTTTAAAAATATAAAAAAAAAACATTCTTGGGTTACTGGCCACACAAAACAGGCAGCAGACTAGATTTTTCTTGTTCCATAGAGCATTAAATGGTTAGTTGGGACTAAACTGTAGGTTTAAGTAGGCAAAATTCTTCGTCTATTGTGAAAATTTCAAATTAATTGACTTTATTTTTAAAATGTCTTTATCACAGAATATATATGATAGATATGGGTATCTATTTCTTGAATCATATTATCACTGTCAGTTCAAAGGCTAAAAAGTAGTTGCAAAATCAGTGTAAAATTACAAAAAAAATCAATAATTGTTTTCTCGTAAAGAATAGTGCTGTTTTCAGAATGGGAAAGAAAAAAAGTGAAAAAATTGTATAGCCTCTTCATGTACATGTACTTGGCTTAGTCTGATGGTAACTGTGGGGTCTATGTCAGTATGTAGCCACACCTCATTACACACTGAGACACTGTTGATCATAATATCTCCAAACTGCGACAGGACCAAAATGCTTGTAGGTCTTGGGAAACCAGCACAAACCACTGTTTGCATAAGATTCACGAAAAGAAAAACAAACTTACTGATGACATTAGTTAGCAAATTGTTTTCAGAAATGAATAAAAAAAGGAGTACTGTGATTTTTCAAATCAAAAGGCAAAATTCAGTGCCAGTTAGTGACTGGGATATGAGACGCATGGTGATATGTTGTGCCAGTGGGTTACTTACCTTGACATGTTTATTAAGAAAGGAAAAGATTTAGAAGGTACTTATAAATTAATGTATCACTTTAGTCACTTTGCTGAGGCGGTTTCACGGCTGTTGCCTTTGTATCTTCTTCTATTTTTTGTAGGAAACTTACTTTTGTAGGGAACTTTTCTTTCTAAAAAGAAAAACCCACACAAGGAGAAACTTTCTTTATTCCACATTGAAACAGTATTGATACAATCCACAAAGCAGGCCAGTGACCAGAGACAGTCCCAATCTAATTCTTTCCATTGCCTTCTGTTTTTCATTTAGAACAACTATATGTTTTCAAATCTCTGCTGGAAAGGCCAGTCATATTCGTGATACTGTGTAGAAATGTTAGAATTATTTTCACTCAGGTGTTTGCCACACTGAAACCTATAGTTTGATGTAAGTACTGGATAAACTTTGCCTCAATTCTGCTAGATAATGTGTCATTTAAAATTATTCCACGGGGAAAGAGTCTGAGTTTGACAGCTGTTGTAAGGGAGCACTGGCATAGCTTTCCGACATGTGAGTATTGCTGGCATGGAAATTTGGCATCCAAAATTATTAAAGAAAGTTTAGGCAAAATTATTGCTTCAGGGACTTCTTTATTCTAGAGGGGATTCACTATTCCCTGATTCTTTTTGTGTATCCCACGTTTCTGATTTGGTCCTTAGTATCAATTGTATATTATTACGCCATTCATAAATGAGCCACTTTAGAAAATTGACCACTTCCTTACTGCATTTGGAGGGCATTACTGCCAATAGAAGAAAGGTGTAATTGTGCACTATGAGTCTTATAAAACCGACCTGATTTTGATCTGTTTCTGGCTCTTGAGAGGACAATAAAACAGGAAAAGTCCTCAATCCAAAAATCCTCACCCACATCTTATTTGACCAAACTCAGAACCAGCTTTGGGAGTGAATTGCTATATGGAGTAATGAAATGGTGGAATAACGCTGAAGTGTAAGAGAAGCATTCAGGGACTTCTGAGAGGCTAGTGTGTGCTAGTCCTGCATAGCGATTAAGAGGCCAACACCTGTAACCAAGAAACCTGGATCCAAATCCTAGCTCTCCCAATCCATGTAATTATGCAAATATATTTAAGAATTCCAAGTTTCCGTTTTTTTAAATGTTTGTTTATTTTTGAGAGATAAAGGGAGATAGAGCAAGAAAGAGACAGAGCATAAGTGGGGAGGGGCAGAGACAGAGGGAGACACAGAATCCAAAGTAGGCTCCAGGCTCTGAGCTGTCAGCACAGAGCCGGATGCAGGGCTCGAGCTCACACTAGTGAGATCATGACCTGAGCTGATGTCAGACACTTAACCAACTGAGCCACAAATGTACCCCTCCTTTTTTCTTTAATATTTGTTTATGAGAAGATCTCCAAATTTCTAATATCTCACTTAAGAACAACTGATCACCTAATCCATAGAATTAAAAGGATTATAAATGTGATCATATGTAACAGCATTTTGAAAGCTGTGGGGAAAAAAAAAAAAAAAAAAACAGCCCTCTCCACTTACTCCTGGGATTTAACCCAAAAGAGAATTTAAAACTAGAATGTTAAATAAATAGCAATCAAAATATTGGCTGTATTATGGTCAAGTGTGTATCTTATAAAATCATAAGTGCAACTATGCTTTAGAAATGAAACCTACAGGAGTCTCTGATTCTCTCCCCAGATTGGCTTTAATGCCTGCCATTGGTCTACAAATATAACTTTGTAGATTCAGGACTGAAGGTCTTCTACAATCTGGGCAGAGAATGGAGATTGGCAGGGGTTGGAAGGGTGGAGGCAGGTAGGAGATGCCAAATACCAGAAGATGGAAAGGAAAGAGCCCATAATGGGAACCAACTGTGTCTGTGTGGAGGGAAAGGCAAAACAGCAGGAGAGCAAAACAAGCGGAAGTAAAGACTTACTTTGTGACCGACATCCTCCAGAAAATATAGCTCAGTATCGGGCCCTGTGTTAGAAGAAATGTTCTTTCTATGTCAGGAAATAAAGTGTCCTCTAGAGGAAAGAATATAGTGACTTCCTTTCTCTGTGGATTGAGGTCGATGAACAGCGGAAGAAAAAAAAATCCTCAACTACACAGAATATGTTTTATTAATTAATTTCTTTTGAAAAAGTTCATCTCCTTACTTCTATAAATTGTCACTGAAAACTATCCTAAAATTTCTATTTCTTTTTTTTTAATATTTTATTTATTTTTGAGGGAGAGAGACAGAGCACAAGCAGGGAGAGAGGGAGACACAGAATCCAAAGCAGGGTCCAGGCTCTAAGCTGTCAGCACAGAGCCCGAATGTGGGGCACAGGGCATGGGGCACAGGGCTCAAACCCATGAACTGTGAGATCATGACTTGAACCAACGTCAGATGCTTAACTGACAGTGCCACCCAGGAGCCCCTGGAATTTCTATTTCTTTTTGACTTTATAAAATACCTACTACTTGACATTGCTAGAATTGAAAATACATTATAAGAGAGGAAGAGGATCCAATATACATAAAAATCTTGGTACTTTTCCAAAGGAAAACAAATAGTATTCCATACCTGATCATTGGGCATCAGTCAAAGTTAGGAGACATGTATTGGTGGGCAGGTTGCCTCAGTGCATGAAAGTACAAAACTCCTGATGTTAAATTACCCAAAGGCAATGGGAATTTAAGCTATTGAAGTAATCTCAAGATAAGGACTTTGGTTCTTTGGAAATAACTACCATCTACTTTGCATGAGATTGATGCCAGAAGCTTTTCCGGAAGACCAAGTACCTAGCTTGAGTTCTAAGAATAAAGGCTGAGAATAAGTAAATAAGCAGAGAATGGAGGTCAGCAAAAATAAATTTAATTACACTTGATGTAGAGAGAGTTAAAATATCTTTGAATATAGGATTATGACAGTTTGGGCTGGATCTTAGACCAAGAAGGCCTTATTACAAAATGGACTGGTAATGGCAATTCTGTGGAGGACTAGAGTTAGGAACATCATGTGACACCAAGGAAAAAAAAAGCAGGGAAGATGAATTTCAGTGATGTTTATTCTTTAGATGTATTATTTCAGTTAAAGTGTGGAAGTCATTCAAGTCACCATTAGGAATTCCATAACCTTGCATAGTTTGGGAAAATCTGAACAGCATACTAAGAGTTATGGGATTCATCCCAGTTTGATACGTGGAAGATTCATTATATTTTGTATTGAAAATAGAAGAGGTGTGTGGAACTTGTGCTCTGAATCTGTAGAGGAGGCCATACTTTGCGAAGCCTGATATATGTCGAGTACTTAAAAGTCTACTAATCCACATGCTACATCTAGAAGAACAGAACCATTACATTTTGGGAAAGATTTTGGCTGTAGACCTCATGGAGAAAATAATAATCAGAGCATGAAAGCGGACTTCAGTATTAGTTAAAACAAAAACAAATCTCTATATTTCCAGGTTGGAACTAGGGTGATGTGAGAATAGCCCATTGTCTGAAAGGGATACAAAATAAGTACATAATGTAAATAATATTTTAATGCAATATTGTCAAAAATAAAAATAATGTAAAAAAAAACCTGTAAGCAAAACTGTAAATTTAATTTGACCCTGCACTTGGATGGCTATGCCTCATTTACATCACCCAATCCCAGTGCTTATTTCAGTAGAACTTTATATACCAAAAAGAGAGGACCAGCCCAAATTTCAGTGATTTTTTTTGATACTGCATGAATATTATATATCTTGATTACTGACTTCTGATGCTGTCTTAAATACTGTGTCCCAAGGCAAGTACCTCATTGACCTCAACCTCATCCCTGACTGGAAAACATCATATTTTAAAAATAAATACCATTAATTAAAGCAACAAAACAGAAAGAAAGCCAAAGGAGCCAAAGATGTAAAAGCATAAAGTAGAAGAATAAAAAAAGAGAAGATAAAATGTGATAAGAATTTAAAGGCAAACTAATGGGGGGAAGATAACTATGAAAATCATGCAAAATAAAATTTCCCAAGACTATGAATATTTTATTTATTATTTATTTATCTTATTGATTTGTTTTTGATAGAGAGAGAGAGAGAGTGGGAGCAGTGGAAGGGCAGAGAAGGAAGAGAGAGAGAATCCCAAGCAGGCTTCACACCTGAGCCAAAGTCAAGAGTCAGATGCTTAACTGACTGAGCCATCCAGGCGTCCCAAGACTAGGAATATTTTAAAGGGAAAGAGTAATCAAATATACCCTCAGTCAAAATGAATATAATCAGTCATTCTCTCTCTCTCTCCCATAGACACCTCTGAGTTAGGCACTTTTTCAGAGTGGACTGGAATACCAAGAGTGCTTGGAGATGGGGGAGGAGGGTAAGAGAGAAGTAAGCCAGCCAGATCCTTCTTTATGTTTTCCTGAGTCTCTTTACCCAAAGTGGACATTTTTTCTTCAGAGATAGTAATTTAACAGTTAAGAGATGAGCCTTCCATTCCCACATCCCTCAAATGTTCAAACGTTAAAATTCAAAATTATGTAAAACCCTAGAGGGGTTTTAATGCTGACTCTTTCTCTTAGTCCTACTAAAAAGAAAATAAAAATTGTTTGAGATGATTGAAGTGAAATTTCTGAAAACTGCTACTCTTAAGCCTTGTTTTGGTTTTATCTTGAAGCAGCTAAGAACAAGCGCTCTGTAACAAGACCAACATCATTTAAATACCTCACACTTATATAATGTGACCTTGAACATGTGATCTTGAACAGTCTTTTCTTTAGTTTACTATCCGTAAAACGGGGATAATAATATTTATATAGTTATAGTTAATATTAAATGAGTTAAAGCCGGTAGAACTTTCTCCTGGAACATAAGTAAGTAATTTTATAAATTGCATTATACTTGGGATAATTCATTATATTGTTATGAATAAAACATAAGTTGGAGATAAAGGAATCAAAATTGCAAGAAAATGCATAGTGTTTTATGGTGTAAGAATTCTGTAACAAATCAGCAAACAGTGGGATAGAAATGGTTAAATATTAAAACCTTAAACAGCTATAGACAGAGATGCTTAATAAAGATATATTTCTTTATAATAGGGAGTATGTTTTTTAGCTTGCAAATATTTGGATTTACTCTTTTTTGCCCAAAGAAATGAAGCATAAAACCCAAAACCATTAAAGCAGTGTTGGCAGAAGACAAAGAAGAGAGAGAGTAAAAAAAAGGAAAAAAAAATACTGAAGGTAGGCATTATACAAGCCATTTTTTTTGACTCAACCCAGAGTAAGAAAGTATTTTACACTGCAACTAAACATATGCACATACAAAAATCAGTAAGTTTCATTAAATAACACCTCTATTATTTGTTTTTGCTGTTCTTTTCAATTTTCTTCATCTATGTTATTCTAGCAGCAATTGTTTATCTAAAGCTAATTAAAAACAAATGCATGAAGACATTCTTATGTGATTGTAGTAGTAGTAACAACACTATTTAAAGAAAGCAAACATGATAAAGGATGATATATGATGAGAAAGAAAGAAAGAAAGAAAGAAAGAAAGAAAGAAAGAAAGAAAGAAAGAAAGAAAGAAGAAAGAAGAAAGAAAAAGAAAGAAAGAAAAAGAAAGAAAGAAAGAAAGAAAGAAGAAAGAAAGAAAAGAAACAGAGAGCAAGAGAAAGAAAGAGGGAAAGGAAAGGAAAGGAAAGGAGAGGAAAGCAAGGAAGGAAGGAAGGAAAAGATAGAAGAGAGGGAGGGAGAGAAGGAGGGGGGAGAGAGGAAGTAAGTTACTAGAATTTGAGCAATGATAATAAATCTAAATTGGAGCAAAACAGTGATATTTCCTAGACCCTGACAAAACATGATGTATGATGTCTTTACCAATTCCATTGGTAGGTGAAATTTCAAACTAATATTAAAATAGATATTGACATGGCTTATATTGTGTTTTATGTAATTATGTTTAAGTCCATATCTAGAGATGATTTTCATTACATATTTAATAATTTAAGTCATAAGGCCATATATGAAAGATCAATGTCATTGTCAATGACCCCTTGAAAATCATTAAATATAAATTACAGGGTGTTATGAAACAACTGTAGCAGGCAAGACTCTGATACCAAGTTGAAAGACAAGTAAGATTACTTAAACTAATGATTCGTAGACTTCACTGAGCATCAAAATTACACGCATGGCTTATGAAAACACAGATTACTAGGCTCTATCTCTAGAATTTCTGGTTCATTAGTTCTGGGATGGGACTTAATTGCTTTGCATTCCTAACAAACTCCTCATATTCTGATGCTGTTCTTCCCAGGACCATACATTGAAAACCACTGTCACATAATGATTTATTCACAATGGGCTACACATAACACTTCAACGTATGTGCTCAATTTTTTTTACACATTATTCCTAGGAGTTAGGCACTATTATTATCTATCATTGAGAACAGATAGACACAGCTAATAAATGAAAAATCTTAAAACCCTGATTTTCTGCAACCAAATTGTATAGTCTCTACTATTTTAAAATGCAGAGAAGGAGGGAGTGATTATCAGCTTAGGGTATTGAAAAGGGAAGAAAGAAAATCTCCTGTGGCGAATTAGCTAGAGAATCAAAAACAAATTAATTATAGGCTTGATAAACAGCATCATGAACACAATTAAAATGGAATGGGATTGAATTTGTAATGATCAGTTGTATACTGTTTTTCAACTTCAAACAATAAATGAAATATCCCGATGGGCTACTGTTACTTCCAACAGATATATACCCATCTTTTAGATTATAATAAAAATCTGAAGTTACTAGCAGAACCTTTGTATCTATTCTATTCTATCTGGGTATGCATTTATGTGTCTATGTATCACTGATGGGTAAGTTAAAATTAACTTTGGTATCTAACACAGAAAATATTACTATTATGGTTGCCTAAAAACATTATTTTGAATGTTGACATATTTGAAACAATAATGACATAGATTTAAAAAGAAATGTGGCACTTTACATGTCTTAAGCTTTAATATCTATTTCTCAATATGTATTGAAATTAATGAAAATTAAATTACAATGGCATGCAGAGTTGCATAAGATACTATAAAAATAAAATCTGGTTTGGCTTTTAGTCAAATTAATTAATCAATCTGTCAACACAATTTGGAAAGATTGGACAGATATAGATATAGATATATACACACACACATATGTGTATATATATATATATATATATAGTTATGATAACGTTACTATATAGGTTGCACTCTTAATCAATTTAAATGAAGAAGCTATGGTCAGAGATATTTTCTAAATTGTTCTTCCATTTAGTGAGCAGACATAGCCAATCTCCTGTGAAAATCTGCAAAACCCAAACAGTGGGCATCTGTTCTTCCAGAATAGACTGAAATGCCACTATCACAGCAATAGGAACACACAATTCAGTATTAAGCAAATGGATTTTGGACACTCTCCAAGGGATTTTATTACTATAAACACCAGCAGTTCCATTCATTGCACTCTTTAACCCTCAGGACTCTGAGAACAGCATTATATTCAAACTTTCTTATTCCTATAAGTAAATACTTTTATAATAGCTAGAGCAATGTTTTTCAGTTCCTTTCTGGGGGTGGGGGGTAGAAGGGGAAAATAGTTGAATCTGCTGGTTACAACTATGAACATCTATTAGTAGGTACAAATTATCTCAGCCTATGGGACACTCTGACCAATGTGTTTGACTACATCTCAAAAGACAATATGGAACATAGGTTTTCAAAGTTAACAACCATCTGCCTTCATGTTTCTTTTTTGATGGCTTGAAGTTGGTAGTCAAATATTTTTAAAAAGATAAAGTCAGGCTTTTAGAATGCCCTTTAATCAGCCTAAAGTGATTAATTTAAAAAATCTTGCTATTGCTTTTGTGATGTACTGAATAGAAACAGATCTCTTTGTTTATGTATACAACTATACTTGTTAAATATTTTATAAGAGATACTAATTCTGTCCGGTATTACATGATATATTTTATAATACTCATATTTTGAATTACTAACAAAAGAAAACCTATATTTTATGCTTTTAGTTATATTGCTACACTTATGAGCAAACCACAATATTAATGTTTCACTATATTCAATTGCTTCTTCTGTTCCAGGTTTGCAATGTTATCCAGTTCTATGTCATTCATTAGATGTTTAGTCAAAGAAATCTTATACCCAGAAGTAACCAGACTGTCTATTAAGGTGAGTCTAAAACAGTAAAATTATATTCATATTTGGAGTTGATTGTAGAGATAATTATATTATTCACAGATTACAGTATCTGCTGTCTTCCTTTAAGAAATGAAATTGTACATTGCATAAAAAGAAAACAAGTAAATATTAATTTGACAATATTAAAAAGTAACCAGAAGACATTTTAGTTCTTGCCCACACATTTTTTTTTTCAAAATAGCAATAATTGCATGAATTATCTCTTAGTTTGTACACCTGTGCTCAGTTTGGAGAAAAAGTGAAAATATACTGAGGCTGATAGAATTTGTAGGATAGACTATCAGAAAGAATAGGGCTTGCAGAAAAATATATATAGTGGTGCTCTTGGCTGAATATTTATGTGCATATGCACAGGGTGAAACTTCACAAAGCCAAGTAAAGCCAACTGCAAGCAATTTATAAAAACACTAATTCCCAGGATGTACATAGGGTTGAAATTCAAAGTTTGTGCGGAGAGTAAAGAATCCTTATTGAATGCCTAGACAATGAGTAGAAACCTTTGATGGATCACAACTGGGTAGTAAGGGTATATTAACTTTTGAGTAAAGACTACTCTGGAATGGTTCTAACAACAACAACAACAAAATAATAATAAAATAAATAAAGTTTTTCCATATAATTGAGATACCTCCCCAAACAAACTTCAATACTCTTTAAGGATGGTAACAAAATTTACATATTCAACAGCCTGGCATATGCAATGTTAGGATCTAATGAAACAATCACTAGCTGTGCAATGAAGACTTGTGAACCACATAAGTAAAACCTTAAATAGTCAAGATTTTAAAGAAAAAGAAAAATGTAATGTAAAGGAGAAATGGAAGATACATAAATAAGAACCAGATGGAACTTCTAGAGATAAAATTATAATATCTAAGTTAAAATATTTACTGAGTGAGGTTAGTGGCTGATTACACATTTAACCTTAATTAACTCCTTATAGGCCCTATCTCAAAATATAGCCATGATAAAGATTAGACATTCACCAGATGAGTTGGAGGTTGGGGGGCAGAATTCAGTTCATGGCAATACCTAAATTAAAGCACACACACACAAAACAAACAGATAGAAAGAAAAGAAAGAAAGAAAGAAAAAGAAAAAGATAGATAGAAAGAAAGGAAAGCAAAAAAAAAAAAAAAGAAACAAAGGTTCAGTGGCCTCTAGGACAATAGCAAAGTTGTAAAACAACTCGATATTCACATGGGAAAACAACAACAAAACTACTACTACATATTTAATATTTAATAATTTTAATAAAATTTTAACTTATTTAATAATATTCAATAAATAATATTTATTAAAATATATTAAAAAGAAGAAAACACAGAAGAAAATGTTTTACACTTTAGAATGAGCGAAATTTCATAGGGCACAAAAAGCACATAACAGGAAAAAAATAATAAATTGATCTCCATCAAATATAAAATCATCTGGTCTCTGAAAGACAGCATTCACCATTTAGTACATAGAAAGACAAACCACAAATTAGAAGAGAATGTTAGCAATATGTATATCTGATAAGGGACTCATATCCAGAATTTATAAATAAAAACAACCAATTAAGAAAATGGGCAAATTACTTGAACAGACACATCACAAACAAGATATTAGATGATCAATAAACATATGAAAAGATGAATAACATCCTTAGTCACTACAGATTACTACTATGAATCATAGAATGACTAAAATTATAAAGGCTGAACATATCAAAAGATGCCAAGATGTAGGGGTGCCTGGGTGGCTCAGTCGGTTGGGCGTCCAACTTCAGCTCAGGTCACGATCTCGCGGTCCGTGAGTTCGAGCCCCGCATCGGGCTCTGGGCTGATGGGTCGGAGCCTGGAGCCTGCTTCTGATTCTGTGTCTCCCTCTCTCTCTGCCCCTCCCCCGTTCATGCTCTCTTTCTGTCTCAAAAATAAATAAAAACGTAAAAAAAAAAAAAAAAAAAGATGCCGAGATGTAGAGCAACTAGAGTAATATACTACTCTTGATTTTGTAAAATGGTACAACCACTTTAGAAAACAAATTCCATTTTGGACTGCACAACATGTCCCAGAAATCGCATGCATGGGTATTTGTCCAAAAGAAATGACAACATTTGTCCACAAAAAGACTTGTAAAAGAATGTTCATAGCAGATTTATTCATAATAGCCTAAAACTGGATATAAGTCAAGTGTTCAAATGCAGGTAAATAGGTAAACAAATTGTGATATATTCGTATAATGGAATATTATTCAACATTGCAAAGGAACAAAATATTGTTACACAGAGCTTGGAGGGATTTCAAAAAGCATTAGGTTAAACAAAACAAGCTGGAAAGAAATAACACATAATGTATGATCCCATTTATATACAATTCTGCATCAGGCAATATTAACTAACCTTTAGTGACAAAATGTATCAGTGGTTGTTTGGGACTTGAAAAAGGAAGTAACTGCAAGAATACACAAAAGAACTTTTGGGGGTGATGGAAATTTCTTATATTGCATGGTAGCAGTGAAGACATCAGCTTTCAACTTATTTCAACTCATTTGTTTTGACAAATGAATGTAATTGTAGCAGAAATTGTTGAATTAAATTTTGAAAGTGTGTAAGTAAAATAGATAATTGTGTGAAGTAGTTCTAGGGTGCCAAATTTGGTAGCCACTAGCCACAGGTTGCCGGAAAACTTTGAAATGTGGCTATCCCAAATTGACATGTGCTGTACATGTAAATATATACACTGTATTTCTAAGACCTAGTGTGAAAAACAATTGTAAATTGTTCAAAATAACACTTTATATTAATTGCACATTGAATTGATAATTTTGGATTTATTAGGTGAATTAACACGTATATTTCATCATTATTTGATATATTATATATTCACTCTATCATGTTCAGTATGTCGTATATATTAAAGATATCATTTCACCTATTTCCTACGGATTGTACTTTAGATTGTATTTGGATTACCATTTGGATTATATATTTTTTCTCACTATAATTCTTTATTTTAGTTTTTTTTTAATTTACATCCAAATTAGTTAGCATATAGTGCCACAATAATTTCAGGAGTAGATTCCTTAGTGCTCCTTACCCATTTAGCCCATCCCCCCCCTCCCACAATCCCTCCAGTAACCCTCAGTTTGTTCTCCATATTTATGAGTCCCTTATGTTTTGTCCCCCTCCCTGTTTTTATATTATTTTTGTTTCCCATTTGGATTATATTTTTAACCAAGCAGTTAACTATACACTTAGATAAAGGTAAATACCCCACTTTCTCTGAGAACATCATGAAATATTTAGAGAATTTGTACTTAGAAATATTTTAAGGGAGCATTTTCGAAAGTGTTTGGTAATGATCAAAGCATCAAGAGACTTTGCTTAAAATGTAGCTTTTAGAAAATGTGTTTAGGAAATGCTGGATTAAACAACACTGAAAAGGTTTGTAAACAACATGCCTTTTAAAAATTTTATCAAGCTCATGTGTGCTATGAGTCTTCAGAAAAGAGTCTGTACTATATTCATTTTTTTCCTTGACACAGTCAATAGATCCTATTCAAAATTTTCTACAATGAACTATGATTCCTCTATAACAAAATAAGTATCTAAGTTATTTTAGAATAGATATACATATATGCTGGAATTCAAGTTCAGAAGGTCTAGAATTACTTCCATGGTGACTTGGATGAAAATTCACCATTGACTTGATTGATTTCTTATTCTTTGTTTTTCTAAATAGACTATTCTCCAAATTTCAAAACAGCTTTGTAAGAAATAAGAATGGAGAATAAATTCAAGCTTATTATGTGCTTCTGATCCCAGTTTGCTTCTAACCAAAAACACTTTTAATTTCCAAAAGGGATTAAATATCATCTCTGAGTGATAATTTTGAAGATCACTTTTACATTTACTCAAATTATAAAACACATAAGGAAAATAGCTTTCTCTAAATAATATTTTTGTTTATATCATATATTTCTACACACTGCCAATGAGAAATTAATTTCTATAGGACTTTGCAATTCAAGTATACCCTTAGAAGACAGTTTAAAAATGTTTTTGTTGTATTAATATAGTGCTAGTAAAATTTCACTTACTGAGCAACGTAAGTAGAATCATAATAAGATATAAGTAACAAATATTTTATAACTGAAAATAATCACCATGTTTCACATACATGCAATGAGAATTGCTTACATATAACAATTCAAACAGAAGTGTCAGAGATTTCAATTTATAGAACATACAATGTATAGAACTCAAAATAATAATTAACAATGGCCCACTTTACTATGAATTATTTTAATTGTAAACAGCCATACAACTGATTAATTTCTAAAATCTCATAAGCCTTCTGCTATCTGAATGTTTGTAAAAATACAGCAACCCAAAAATATAATGGGAATGATACAGCCAATAAATTGCTGATATTTTTGCTATAACACTATTTTGGAGATATTCAAATCTTTGCAGTTTCTTTATATTTGCCAGATTTTCTAAATCTTTTGATTGAAATACTTCGGAATGATTATGTCCAGAAAGAATAAGTAGAAAGGCACGGCAGTAAAGAGTCCAAGGCCATACTGACTAGATTGGAATCTCAGGTATAAAACTTACCAGCTCTATAAGTTTAAGGAATTATCTCAATCTTTCTATGCCTCAATTTCTTCATCTGAGGATGATAATAGTACCATTTGTGAGGAATTGTTGAAAAATTAAATATGTTAAAAAATTAGACAACACTTAAAACATTGACTTTTTATTATCCTAAAATATTAATATTATTTTAAAATTAAAGGCAATCTAATGAAATAACCAATATAATCATGAAATTGTCTCATATACTTTCTAGTATGTAGTCACACTTTGAGATCTTTATAGTTCTATCATTAAATGACCTATAACAGAATCTATGATAAATATTATTCACTTTCCTTTTTTTGTATAAATCAAAAGTTGCTAAAACATAGCAGTAAGACTTTAGAATTGAAAAATGTAAGACATTACTTTCCTTGGCAATGGTGGGTGCTGTGGAGGAATAATGATGCCAAAGGATTTTTCTACTTCCCATGGAGGGGTTGGTCTAGTTCCCCTCCTCGATATGGACTGGTTTGTAATTGCTTTGACTAAGATGACAGAAGTAACATTATGCCAGTTCCAGACTTGGTCTTTAAGAGCCACCATATATCAATAGTCACCTGTTCTGTAAGAGAGACCACATGTAGAGGCCCTACGACTACATGGAGAAGGGAACATGCCTAGTTAAGCCCAGCCTGCTAGCCTTCTCACCAAGGCACCAGTCATGTGAGCGAAGGTCACTTAGACCTTCCAGACCAGTCCAGATGCCAGCTGTGAACTGAGCTGAGCTAAGAGACTCTAGACAGTGCAACATTGAACAGAAGAACCACCTGACTGAAATCTGCTCTAATTACTGACCTTTCAAATGTGAAATAAAATATAATGGTAGTTGTTTTATTTGGTGCTGTTTGTTGCACAACAGATACTCAAAACCAAGTTTTGTTTTATTTCCGTAGCCTAAGTGATCCAGGTAGAAGGATCCAAAATGTATTAGATGAACCAAAGAATAAAGGCAAGAATCAATAAGAGAAGATTATAGCAATAGTACCACATGCTGTGAAAGGTAGTAAGAGTCAATATAGTAATAAAAATTATCTGCAGACACCTTAAAATTCTAGCCTTAAAAATATCACAGAATGTATATCTATCTATATCTATATCAAATCTATATCTATATCTATATCATCTATATCTATATATCTATATCTATATCATCTATATCTAACCTATATCTAATCTATATCTAACCTATATCTAATCTATATCTATATCTATATCTATATCTATATCTATATCTATATCTATATCTATATCTATATCTATGTCTATATACAGATATATATATATATTCATTGAGAAAAAAATTTTAATGTTTATTTTTGACACAGAGAGAGACAGAGCATGAACGGGGGAGGGTCAGAGAGAGAGGGAGACACAGAATCTGAAGCAGGCTCCAGGTTCTGAGCACAGGCTCTGAGCCTCAGCACAGAGCCCGACGCGGGGCTCGAACCCATGGACAGTGAGATCATGACCTGAGCTGAAGTCAGACACTTAACCGACTGAGCCACCCAGGTGCCCTTCATTGAGGAAATTTTTGAGAGAGTTTGAGAGAAAATACCCCATGTATTTTGGGGTAAGACTTGAGGGCAAGCATCTAAGCTTCACACTGTTCCTAACTCTTACTATTCAAATATGATTACTATAGATCAGAGTCTGGTTATTAAATGAGACTTGGAAAAGCTTGCCATTTAAATATCTTGGTTCTAGTTTACAATAAGATGTACAGACCAAGACAGAGCCAGGAAAAGATATTATCCACATCTATGCGTACAAACACATACATGCTTATATGTATAGTAGATACACAGGTGTGCCCACAAACAAAACAAACAAATCCATGTTTATATGTGAGTTTGGGGTGTGTGTGTGTGTGTGTGTGTGTGTGTGTGTGTGTGCATCTGTGTGTGTTTAATAGCAGCCATTTCTCATTATACCACCAAAAAAATCACTAAATTTCAAACTGTAGAACATTCCACATTATTGTTTAAAAAAGTAAAACACTGCTTGTAAACCAAGTTAGTACTTACTTATATTCAGAATAGCATAGATGTTGTTGGCTAAAAGCAAAATCAACATTGAGTAAAAATAATAGTTTGAGAGATAATTTTGAAGAACTCTAAGAGGAATTCCTTGCACTATACTACGAACGTAGTACTGACTACTTGGAAATCTTAGAAAACACTGTGGAACAGCTGAAAGTTCAGCAACACCTCAAATTAATTATAAACACCAGGTAAAATTTCATTAGTATCCCCTTAAGAAGTGGCAGGTCATTCTGGTTGAGGTTTTCTCAGGCAAAGGTTATTGCTTATCTCGTTGCTGTGTATAACTTTGCAGAAGCTATCAAACTTTCTTGTAGTTTTTATAATTGCCAGCAATAACGTTCATATGTCATATATATTTCTAAAAGATATATAAATGCCCGTATATGAAATTTGGTTTATTTTCAGACCATTAAGTTAGGTGTTAGAAACACACGTTCTCAATTGTGTCTTTTCGATAACACAGAGGACTCACAGTGTTCTATGACACAAAACCCTCAGTTATGGCTGTAAGTGGTTGGAAGACTGATCAACTTAGAAGTCAGATGTAACTTCATCCATGTCTCTTCAACTTCAGATTTAATATAGAAATGAAAACGTATGAATTGCATTGAAGGGAAAATCTAAAATCTACTTTATTCATTGATATTTTAATATCCGCTTATTTTTGTTTAACACCTACGAGGCAGACACTCGACAGCTTCTAATTGTCCTGACTGAAGTTGGGACCCATTGGGTAGGATATTAACCAAAGCTGTTTAAAGAAATACACTTGGGGTCGATAAGCATGATAGCAGATTGTTTGTGGGCAGATACATTTGAAAAATATTTTGTTAAATACTTTAAGTGGTTAGGACTCTCTGGCACAAATGTTTGGTTTTAATCTACTAATATGCCTTATAAATTGTCAAGAGATAGATATAATTTGCAGTTTCCTAAACCTATTTGACCATATAACTCCTCTACCACCACCATTATTATTTTTCCTTAGAGTATTTTGTAGAACAAACACTCTGGAATGTATTTTGGGAAATGGTGCAAGAATTCACGAATTCTCTTGTGATTTTAAAATATTCAGCATTAAAATAAATAAATAAATAAATAAATAAATAAACAAACAAACAAACAAACAAACAAACTATTCAGCATTGCTAATGGCTTCTATAAGAACATGATGGAGGTTTAAAAAAAAAGAACACGATGAAGGTTTTATAATTATTTATTGATCAGAAAAGAAAACCTGCCATAAGACAAAATGCATTTATTCTATTATTTGTCTTTAAAATGGCTCTCTGTGATAAGCTACTTTCATCATATAAAGAGAATGAAAGTAATTTAGAATTCTGAAAAATATACTCGGTAAACCCCGAGAGGAAGTATTTAACTCAACAATTCTAGGTTTACAATCAAGTGGATCTTTTTGAAGTAATGTTTTATTCTTTTGTTTCTTATTGGCTCTACATTTTTCCCAAAACATGCCTCATAACTTGAAAACTTTATGTGCATTTGATGTAAGAGGTTGCATATATTCTTTTTTTTCATGTTTAATTATTTATCTGGAGAGAGAGAACGCTGACAGGGGAGGACAGAGAGAAGGAAAGAGAGAGAAAATCCCGAGTAGGCTCTGCACCCTTAGTGTGAAGCCCAACTCAGGGCTTGAACTCACAAACTGTGAGAAAATGACCTGAGCTGAGATCAAGAGTCGGATGCTTAACCCAACTGAGGCACCCAGGCACCCCAGGGTTGTATACCATCTCTAACAGAATTTTCCTTATCTAATTATTAAGAAGTGATGTTTTAATCTGTTTTTCAAAGTACACTTATTGGGGTACGTGCATGGCTTAGTCAGTTGAGCTTCTGACTCTTGATTTCCGCTCAGGTAATAATCCCAGGGTCCGCGGTGTGGATCCCTTCATTGGGCTGTACTCTGAGCATGGAGCCTGCTTAAGATTCTCTCTCTGTCTCCCTCTGCCCCTCTCTCCCACTTCTCTCTCTCTCTCTCTCTCTCTCTCTCTCTCTCTCTCTCTCTCTCTCAAACAAATGAAACAAAAATCAAAGTGTACTTTATCTTGTTAAAGTAGGAAAACCCTTCCAATTCCGTTTCTGATATCTCACCTTAGCTCAAGTGAGGAAAAGAATGCCAGTGTCAAGGTACAGATTTTTTTTTTCAAAGTTGAGAGAGAACAGGGGAAGGACAGAAGGTGAGGGAGAATGAGAATCCCAGGTTGACTCCGTGCTGTTAGTGTGGAGTGCTACGACATGGGGCTCGAACTCATGAATCATGAGATCATGACCTGAGCTGAAGTCAAGTCAGTCGGTTGAACCACTGAGCCACCCAGGTGCCCCACGGATGAATTCTACTAGAACAATGTTTACTATTATTTCAGTATGGGAATGAAAAACATACAAAATACAGGTTTCAGCCATCCTGTGAAACCTTCTGTAAGGTGAAGTGTGTAAAGTGAAGAAACAGTTACCATTAATTTGTGTGAAAGCTTTTTTTTTGAGTGTTCCCAGACTCAAAAAACAACCCCTCTTAGGCTTTTTTCTTTTTTTTAATGTTTATTTATTTTTGAGAGACAGAGAGAGACAGAGAGCAAGCAGAGAGAGAAGGAGACACAGAATTGGAAGCAGGCTCCTGGCTCTTAGCTGTCTGCACAGAGCCTGACACAGAGCTCATAGCCACGAACCGTGAAATCATGACCTGAGCCAAAGTCAGATGCTTACCTGAATGATCCACCCAGGTGCCTCTCTCTTAGGCTTTCCTCTTGCCACCAGATGCACAAATTAGATGAAGTGCAGATGTTTACAGGCACAGTTCAAAGCGACGGGCACTTGATGTGATTTGCCTAGCAGAGCTCCCCAGGAAAAAACCTGGCAGTTTCAGTCTGCTGCTTGAGGTACACCCTGCCTCTGTAATGGCTCGTTGCACAGCAGACACTGAACTCTTTTTTCACTTTTACTTTTCTCTCTAAAGTGAAAATTCTCTTTGGATTCCTTTCAGTCGGTGAAAACGGGTACTAATGTAGATCTTTCACAAAAGCAAAGCGGTGTAACAGGAACTTTCAAAAAGTGGGGGATACCCATATATTAATATTGGGATGCCCCCTGCTTTGGCAATGGGTCTGGACAGTTAAAGTTAATTTAACTGTACAATTTCCTAGGTAGGATTGCCTAGTTATAAAAAAATATTTTGACATTTAAGAATCGCCTATTTATCTTTAAGGATTATAAACAATTTTGAATAAAAAGTTAGTTTACATAGACATACAGGTACAAACAAACACCCATGCAGTCCGCTCCTCCGAATGTGCTTTCAGAGTAAATAAGCCAAAGGGAAGTGTGTCTGCATTTCTGCTGGGGTAATAACATCACGGGATATGAACCGATTCAGGCACCGCCTTACTCTGACAGGAGGACGATGACACTGTAAGAGGGCTGAGCTCTGGTCAAGAACTGGAGCAGCTATGGGGTCAACATGTAAATTTTGAAGGCAGAAATCAATACAACTCAAGCATCACAGAGCAAGCTAGTGAAAAGTGAGTTCCAGAAGCAGACAAGTTATTCCCCAAGGCATGCCATTAACCTAGCAGTGTTAACCTATCATTGTTTTCCACAGATTTCAGATTTAAGGAACTTTATAATTCTAGGGGATCTTCTTGCCTTTGGATCAAGAGATCAAGAATAAAAGAGGCATGTGTTTACACTTTTGCCTTTTCCTCTTGCACCCAAGTGTAGGCCAGAGTTTATTTGTTAAGGGCCTAGTACTCAATCTTTCCGGCCTATATAGATGGGTTAAAGAACGGGATAAACTCTTCACCTCTTCCGAATCCCTTTAGCCAGTGAGTGAACCTTCGAGAATAATTTATTTATTCAGTTAAAGAAGCTGTCATTTCTTGCCAAATAAGTTCATGCATTTTGTTTACTATCAGTATTTCATGAGTGTTTGATAGTTTGCTTGATATTTATGTTGGTATGTGCCTTTGTTTGAGCAACAAATTCCATAAAACTTTTCTAGTTAGTGCTCTGGGTCTGATATTTCAATAGGCTATATTTTATTCTATGCTCCTGGGAGATGATATTTACAAAATCTAAGGCCTAGATAGAAATGATTTTTGTGGAAGAACCCTGAGATCTGGGTCCCCTTTTAACACCCATGGAAGGACTTAAATTTATAAAGATTCACTTGTTTCTTTTTAGGGAGACAGTAGCATCAAATGTTTTTCAAAGTAGTGAACATATAAAGTATACTTGTTGAATGTTTATGTTTGAAACTTAAATATGCAGAAAAAAGATGTATGAAAAACATATATAAGCATATTTAACCTGTGTATTTACATTCACGTTGCAAAATTATTCGTACTTTCAAATTACTAACTTTATTTCAATGTTACATGATCTATCTACGTCTGTGTGTGTGTGTGTGTGTGTGTGTGTGTGTGTGCGTGTGTATAATTCAAAGTTAACTACATTTTCCTTTTTTGTCCCCGTTCATGCTCCCTGTCCCTTCTCACAGACTTCTGTACTTTAAACAGAGTTGTAACACTTATTCAAATATAAATTATTTGTTGTCACTCTTTTTGTTAAAATAAAAGTAGGAAATTAATTTTAAGCATGACTATTTCAAATTTCCTCTTGACAGCTATATTGCTAAATGTAAATCATTACACTTTAAGGATTCTGAGAAGTTACCCAAAATGAGAATTGAATTAGTCAGAATTATACATACAGAGAAAATTCTATGGAAAATCAATTGTATAATGATGGCCTGAGACTAATGGGTAACAGTTAATGACATTTACCCCAGGGTTTTTAATGTAACATAAAAGCGCAATCTTGGGAAACTTGTTGCTGTTCTAAATAAGAACCAACATATGGAGGGATTTGATCTGGGTTAAAAGGAAAAAAGTAATTTAAAGGGAAAAACTGAGGTAGAGGACAGTTAGTGCATTCAGTATTTGATTTAATCCCATATTCGGTTCCATATGTTCACTTGAGAGGATCACAGAGAGCCAAGAATACAAATTACCATTTTCCCCTAATCACTTAAGCATGGTTTTCAAAGCAGAAGCTCTTTACCCACCAATTTGAATCAGAATATTGGCATCTATTTCATTGGAAATCTCCATCGTCCTTTAATAGCTGAATATTTAGAAAATAACTATTCCAACCAATGGAGGCATTAGAAGAATTTTATAAAAGTCTTCAACTTCAAAGAACTTGCAGGCTCACTAAGTAATTTGAATTTCTTTTAAATATTTAAAGCAAGATGAGTATTAGTGTTTACCAGAAAAAATGTGATGTGATTTAAGTCAACATTTTTAATGTTCAATGGATATAAAATAATGGTTATACAGATGCTAATATAAGTGCGTAGGCATAAATTCCATTTTTCTTGATCATGACTTTAATTAAATATTTCCTATTGTAAGAAAATCATTAAAGCAGGTCACATGTTGAGGGCTTAAAAACAAGAGAAGATTATAAATGAGGATCAAGCAGGGGTTCTAATAAAAACCTTATTATATATTATAGTTTATTTATTATTTTAAAAAGAGTATTAAATGAATAGTTCTGGGTTTTCTCTAATTACCAGAAAACCCAGAACCACTAGAATGGTTCTAGAACCACTAGAATGGTTCTTTCTATTAACTAAAGAACCATAAGGTAAACGTCCATATTTTTCAGTAATACATATAACATCACAATGTCACGATAGAAATATTATTTTCTTTTCAAATTAGCACGATGCCCTAATCTCCACCCCACTTGTCCCATTACTGAGGATTGTTCCTTTCTTCCATTCTCTCAGTATTCCAACATCACAATATTAGTACTATAATACACTTCATTAGTTTAAATCTTACTAGAAAATGTAAAATGGACATGTGTTGCAGCTGTAATGGACACAATGAGAGGTCCAGACAGACAGCAGAATTCCTGCTATCATGGAGTTGATAAATCAAGGGAAGAACCAAGGCTAAAACCTGATTGAAAGAACACAGATTGAAAATAAGGGGAGAAAACTGGATTGTTCTAATTCAGAGTTCTCCCAATTATTTACTTGAAGTTCATGACTTTATTTTTTTTATTATTTATAAAATGTTTGGCTCAAACTATTCAGTCAAGTATTTTTTGACTTCAGAAGCAAATACTGACATATTTTTAAATAAATAAACCATTAGATAATAATACTGCCTGAATGTGTACTACAAAATATACATAGTACAGACAAAAACTAATGATTGACTATCTTCTGTGTGTTAAACATAAGTTATATGTTTTCACTTATATTATCTCATGAGGTATTCAAAAGAATCATCGGAGATGGTACTTAAAACCTTGTGAAATATAACAATGCCTTTCTATGAGTTAAATCTAAAAGTTTCTTGTCATGAAGGTGCTTTAAAGAGGCTATTTTGCTATCCCTTTTCTTTTCTACCTGAGACAATTTTTTAAAAATCTTCAAGTATTAACTGCAGCCTTCTGCTTAAGATGTTTCTCTTTTTTGTTCCAAATGTTCCCAAATGTGTAATGATTCAAGACCCATGAATGTTTTTTAAGAGCCAGATTCTATGATGGCTATTTGAGATCCTTAACACCAGAAAGGTAACCTGACTTCCTTGATTGCTTCCACAGAGGGGGAAAAGATGGGCCATAGTAATAAATATCCAGTGCATTACTTTATTCAAGACACTAAGATCCCTATTTCCTTGTCTTTTCTATTACTTAATAGAAATAAAAAAAATTGCAAACAAACATAATTATTGCACAAAGTTCTCAAAGAAATTTCAGTAATGGTGGCATGTTGGGAAAGAAGGTAGAGTCTTGTATGTGGCTTTGGAAACAATAGTTGAAATTTGCTAGTTCACTGGTTTTCAACAAACACAATTGACCACAGCTTGGAATTAAAAAAAAAATCCCAATATTTTATGGGATATTTCATTTTTTGTAATTTTTATTTTTTGATTTGAGTATAGTTGACACACAGTGTTAACATTAGTTTCAGATGTCCAACTTCATGATTTGACAAATTTATACATTATGTTGTGTTCACCACAAGTGTGGCTACCATCTGTTCTGTTACACTGCTGTTACACTATCACTGATTGTATTCCTCATACTGTGCCTTTTATTCCCATGACTTATTCATTCCATCACTGGCACCTGTATTTCTTCCCCCTTCACCCACTTTGCCCATCCCTTTCACCCCCTTCCCTCTGGTAACCATCAGTTTGTTAAGTCTGATTCAGCTTTTTGTTTGATATTTCATTTTATACACATAGGTATTAATATTCCTACATACCAGCTGAGGCATTTAAGGTTTAGCCATATCACGTGATATGTCTGAGGTGACAAGTTGGAATCAAATGGAGACATAGAATAATCGCACTTTTTTACTATATGACTGATACCAAAGAGTAAGACTTTTGTAAATGAAGCAGGAGATGAAATGAGAAAGACAAGAGACATGTATATTCTTCTATAAAGTTTTTAAACAGTATAAAATATTTATATTAGAAATCTGGCATAACCAGGATGCGTGGGTGGCTCAGTCAGTTAAGCGTCCAACTTCGGCTCAGGTTATGATGGCTAGCTAGTGAGTTTTAGCCCTGCTTCAGGCTCTGTGCTGACAGCTTGGACCCTGGATTCTGTTTCTCTTTCCCTCCCTCACTCACTCTCTCTTTCTCTCAAAAATAAATAAGCACTAAAAAATTAAAAAAAAGAAATCTGGATTAACCTACTTAAAAATTCTTTGGTTGTACATAAAGACACTGAAAGCAAATTTAGCATAATTTTAAAAGTTAATTTTTTTTATTTCATAGATTGAAAAAGGATTTACTAAATGTCCAAAGTCTTAGTTGCGTATGTAATGACCGTTTCCATTGATTTAATTCCAGTGTTCTTCTAGCCCGATTCCACAAACCACAGAGATGTTAGGAAACAGAGTAACTGCCTTCTCACATGGTGGTTCCCTGGTTTTCACATTTCCTCTTTAGATTATTAGCATCATTCAAATGAGAGGACTTTGCCAATATTTGATAAACACTGGAATGAATATTTTATACACTTATAATTGAACACTCAAAGTCTAAATGGTAGAAAATTCATCGACTTAAGTCAGATAGTATAATTAGATTACTTTAGTTCCAGTTATAGGATAAAGAAATATGTGTGTGTGTGTGTGTGTGTGTGTGTGTGTGTGTGTGTGTGTGTCTACACATATGACTTCAAGCATCAAAATGCAAGATATACAATAGAGGTAATATCAGACAACAATAAAGGAGAGTAAGCACTACGTGTCTATCACTGGGTTTACGTGTTGTGTTTGTCATAAATTCATAGCAAAGTTTAAGCATATAATGTATTAAAAAAATTAGTATCAGCTAAAAAAGTTTTGTAGAATTATTTTATCAAAAAATTAAATTTATGAAGGCAGAGCAATTTTTCAAACATCATCTTTTGAGAAATAACAAAAGTTACTTCACTGTAAATTGGGAAACAAGATTGTCAAATTTGAATGCTTTATCTGAATCAGTAATCTATACATATGAAATAACAGATAACATCTTGACATTAGGCATTGGATATATGAAGACCAGTATTTTACTTAAATATATATATTTCAGTTAGGAAATTGCTTTAGATAAAGATAAAATATATTTGGTTATAGAGGTACCAGAGTAATTTGTAGAAATTGTTTTTAATAATCAAAAAAATGCTTTAATAAAGATGTCAACTTTTTCACTTCAGCCTAACAACTTCAAGAGCATATCAGTTTCAAAGCCTAGTTGGAAGCCTTTAAGTTCTAGTACCAATAAGAATGGATAATTTAAGTAACAAATATTGCAAAGAAGATGAGAGACTTTTAAAATGCTCCCTTTATGTTCATTCTTTTCTCCCCAAGGACAGGCTCTTTGCTTACATCAAAGTAAGACTTGGTGGTTGGTTACACTAACTCAGCTGGAAACTGATTAATATTTTGTTCTGCTCCTTCATCCTTGAAATTTTATTTTTAATTTTCTAGTCTCCTTCCATTTATAACAATTGGAAAGGAGAAGGTGCACATGGCTCTTTTGCAGGCAAGCCCTTTGATAAATGCTATTATAATTATTACCTGTGGCACAGGAATATGGCCTGGACATTTCACAAACATGTGGTCTCTATTTGGAGGGAGTCCTGCACTTCATCTGTGGAACTACGATGTCATATTAAGGAATTAATGCATGTTGAATAAAGACCACAATTCACCCGAGTTCAATTCAAAGTTGTTTTTTCTGTACAGAGTTACTATTTTGACTTAGTATGGACTTAAATGAAGACTAGAATGATTGTATTAATAAAACATATTGTTGGAGCACATTGTAAAATATAATGAAGAAATTTAATATTTCATACATTTCTATTTTCATACTTTTATAGCCATGAAAGCTAATCAGTTTTTTCCCTTTAGAGATCATTATGTCAGTGGCTAACATTATATGACTAGCTATTCTCTAAATTGTTATTGACTGCATGTAACAAATTGTTATATCCATTTTTTAACCACGTTTGGTTATATTAATTTTACATATTTTTAAAAATTTTATTTAAATCCAAGTTAGTTAACATATAGTGTAATAATGGTTTCATGAGTAGAATTTAGTGATTTATCACTTATCTATAACACCCAGTGGTCATCCCAACAAGTGCCCTCCTTAATGTCCTTCACCCATTTAGCCCATCCTGCCACCCAACAACCCTCCAGCAATGCTCAGTTTGTTCTCTGTATTTAAGAGACTTTTATGGTTTGCCTTCCTCTCTGTTTTTATTTTATTTTTTCTCCTCTTTCCCTATGTTCTTCTGTTTTGTTTCTTAAATTCCACATATGAGTGAAATTATACAATATTAATCTTTCTCTGACTGACTTAATTTAGCATAGTACTTTGTAGTTCCATCCATGTTGTTGCAAATGGCAAGATTTAATTCTTTTTGATCACTGAGTAATATCCCGTATTGTGTGTGTGTGTGTGCGTGAGTGTGTGTGTGTGTGTGTGTGTGTGTGTGTGTGTGTGTGTGTATCTTCTTTATCCATTAGTCAATTGATGGACATTTTGGCTCTTTCCATAATTTGGAAAAAAAGTTTTGCACTTTGTTGAAACTCCTGTTATAAACATTGGGGTACATGTGGCCCTTCAAATCAACATTTTTATATCCTTTGGATAAACGTCTAGTAGTGCAATTGCCAGGTCACAGGGTAGCTCTATTTTTAATTTTTTTGAAGAACCTCTCTCTATATACTGTTTTCCAGGGTGGCCGCACCAGTTTACATTCTCCCCAGCAGTGCAAAAGTGTTCTCCTTTCTCCACATATTCACCAACATCTGTTGTTTCCTGAGTTGTTAATTTTAACCATTCTGACAGGTGTGAGGTGTGTCTCATTTTGGTTTTGATTTGAATTTCCCTGATGATGAGTCATGTTGAGCATCTTTTCATATGTCTGTTAGCCATCTGGATGTCTTCTTTGGGAAAGTGTCAATATATGTTTTCTGCCCATTTCTTCACCGGGTTATTTGTTTTTTCGAGTGTTGAGTTTGCTAAGTTCTTTATAGATTTTGGGTACTAACCCTGTATCTAATATGTCATTTGAAAATATCATTTCCTGTTCCACCGATTGCCTTTTAGTTTTGTTGATTGTTTCCTTTGCTTTGCAGAAGTTTTTTTTTTTATCCTGATGAGGTCCCAGTAGTTCATTTTTGCTTTTGTTTCCCTTGCCTCCAGAGACGTGTCTAATAAGAAGTCGCTGTGGCTGAGGTCAAAGTGGTTGCTGTCTGTTTTCTTCTTTAAGATTTTGATGGTTTCCTGCCTCATATTTTGGTCTTTCATTCATTTTGAGTTTATTTTAGTGTGTGGTGTAAGAAAGTGGTCCAGGTTCATTCTTCAACGTGTCTCTGTCCAGTTTTCCCAACACCATTTACTGAAGATACTGTCTTATTTCCACTGGATATTCTTTCCTGCTTTGTTGAAGATTTGTTGGCCATACGTTTGTGGGTCCATTTCTGGGTTCTTTATTCTGTTCCATTGATCTGAGTGTCGTAATATTTTATTAGACTTTTAAATGTATTTGTTCCATTGCACCAATTATTGTGTAGTCAAGTAATTGCATGTGGAAATACATTTCTTAAAAAAAAAACAGACATCAGCAAATAATGGTGGGTGGCTTTGGTAGAAATTAATTAAATATAATCATCAGGAACATTTTTATTAAGTTGTTATGTTATATGGAAATTGTCAAGCCCCATGGTAGAAAATTATTTAAGAAACATTGCATGGTAAGTCAGAAGGTACTTACATAAAAACTAACTTATGTGTGGTTTGTATGTTTGTGCATATAGGGGGTATATATTTATTTTTAATGTATATACTGAAAAGCCTTTAAAATAAGCTAGAATGGTTGGAGGCTACTTAAATATAATAGTGTTTTCAAATATGGTATCCTTTTTACATTTCAAATAAAACACAAAATAGTAGCAGAAGTAACTAAATAAAGCATTGTAAACTGTAGTTTTCCAAATTTGAGAAAGCCTAAGAAAATTAATTAACTGAATACTATAAGAGAAGCAATAAATTGTCTATATTCTCAAAAGAAAACATAATGATAGTGGAAAAATTAGTAAAGTTTATTTTCAATATCTGGAAATGCAGAAAGTAAGGAAATGTTTTAAAGGTAAGTAATTACAGCTACAAATGAATATCAGGAAAAATTTCATAAAATATAATAATAAACAGATTCAGATAGAATCAGATCTTGTCCAAAGAATAATTTGGGAAAACTTTTCTTTGAATCTGTTTGACTAATCTAATCCAAGGTACAATAATAATGAAGTAAATATTTGGTATGAAATATTACAATATGCACTTTGAAGTAGATCTATAGGAAGGAGATGGGATAGGAAAATTAATTAAGAAGGTGAGGAGATGGGATAGGAAAATTAATGAAGGAGAAGGTGAGCGTTACATAGTATGTTCAAGAACCATCTCATTTATGGGATAATACTTGATCAGGGAGCTGAAGAAACTATTCTCTGCCCCCTATTTGGGGAAAAGTTTTATTCAGAGGAAACTACAAGTAGTATAAAGGTCCATGGGTTAAGCACATGCTTGGTATGATTGAGAATTGGCAAGTCAATTCCATTGGTTTGAATGGAATTACAGGAGGGAAATAATAAGTTGTAATGTCAGAAGATGAACAGATATAGTGCATTTTGAGAAACAGAAAAAATCTAGGGAAACAAAGGCTGAACTCTGAGAAAAAGGAAGGGAAGCCATGGGACAGTTTCAGGCAGATTCATCTGATTGACTGAATTTTCAAAGGTCATCTTGGTACTGAATTGAGGGAGTGTACACTTTAGATGAACAACAGCAAAATCAAGGAGAACACTTTGGGGCATGTAGAATAATCCAGGTAAGATACAGTGGTGACTTGGATTCGGGCTAGTTGTGCAGGTAGCAAAAAGTAATTGGACACTGGATATGTTTTGAAAATAGAGTCAACAGGAGTCACTGATTATTTGGGAGAAAGAGCGGAAAAGAAGAGAAGAGCATAGGATAACTCCAAGTATTGGGTCCTCAGAAATTTAAAGAATAACATTATCCTTTACCAATGGAACAGCTGAATGGAGAAATTATTTCAGAGTTTTTGAATGTGTTAAGTGTGAGATACTTAATTAGATCGATGGGGGAACATGCCAGAGAAGCTTCTGGATGCATGTCTGGAGTTCAAAGGTGAAGTCTGACTTAGAATTTCAAATTTTTGAAATGTTGCTATATGAGTGGCATATTTAAAAGCATTACGCTGCTTGAGATAACACGCATATATACACACAGGCAAAATACTAAAAGCTTTCCAAAAAGAAGCTCTGGATTTGTCTAAAAGGACAGAAGAGACTAGAAAGGAGCAACTAATGAGGTAGGAAGAGGAACTAAGTGAAGAACGTGTTGTAAGGAGGAGAATCTTATCAACTGTGTCATATGCATCTAATAAGTCCAGGAAGATAAGGACAAAAAGTGAACATTTAACAAAATGGATATCCTTAGTACATGCACAAAAGTATTGGAGTAGAAGACGAGAACAAAACCTGCATATACAGGGTTCAAACCACAATAACAAAAAAAAATAATAATTTGAGACAAATTTAGGCTATTTTTTAAAGAGATTTGTTGTAGAAAGGAGCAAATATATATAGAGTGATAGCTGGAGAACAAGTATGGTAAGGGGTGGACTTTCTATTTTTTATTTTTTTTAATGTTTATTTTTGAGACAGAGAGAGGGAGAGAGCATGAGCAGGGGAGGGGCAGAGAGAGAGAGATAGAATCAGAAGCAGTCTCCAGGCTCTGAACTATCAGCACAGAGTCTGACGTAGGGCTTGAACTCAGGAACTGCAAGATCATGACCTGAGCTGAAGTTGAACGCTTAACCAAGTGAGCTACCCCGGCATCCAGGGATGGACTTTTTAAAGATGGGAAATATGGTAGCAAGCTTGATGCAAATGGAAAGAATCTAGTAGAGAGGAGTAAATGATAAAAGAGGTATAAGAGATATTTGAACCAATTATTCAAGTGATATCCTGAATAAGTAAAAAAGAATAGATGGGGTCATATCATAAGTGGAGAGTTTGGTGCTAGACTGGAACCTAAATGGTTTATCTAAAATAAATCAGTAAATACATTCATTCGTGCCACACACTTCAGACTATCATTTGTGCCATTATTGTGTTAGATAATAAAACTATAAAAATGAGTGAAATAGGGTCTTCATCATGGGGATTAAAGTCCTCTGGTAGAGTTAGGAATGAGCATAATTCATTTTAATAAGTTACGATTTAAAAAGAACTCTACTAGAGATTAAAAATACAATGGTATCATGAAAGAGAAAATGTGTACATTTCAAGAAAACAAGTGAATACTGATGAAGGAAGTTTTCAAAAAGACTTCACACAATGTGACAATAAGTTTCAATGATGACTAAATTAGGATGAAAGATGGAGAAAGACTAAGCAAAACATATAGTAATTTCAAAGTCGGAGAGGTGTTACAGGTTTAATGGATCTATAAATAATGTGGAGTTCTTATGGTACATTTATGGAAGTTTGGCAGGAGAGGCCGGTGGTGGTCACATTCAAGATTTTGTGTACCATGCTTAAAATAAATTTTATCCTGTGCTTTTTGGGCTGAAGAATACAAGTGATTAAGGATGTCTATTACATTTCTTAGGTGAAAATTACAATACTAATATAGGGATTACTAGAAGAGAAAGTAAGAGTGTAGATATAAATTCAGATTATATATACTGAGTTTGGGATGCCTGAGTGAATTCCTCCCTGTTGAAGGCACAGATGATAGCTAGGTGGAAATTTCTAAAGGATATCACAGATAGGCATTAGGACACAGATCCAGTGTATACAATCAAGAGAAGGGACTGATGCAAGTTTTGCAGTGCCAGAACCTTCTATAATTTTGGATACCTTTTTAAAAATATAAATTTGAGGGGCACCGGAGTAGTTCAGTCGGTTAAGTGTCTGACTGTTGATTTCTGCTCAGGTCGTGGTCTCATGATTGTGAGATGCATCCCCGTGTCAGGATCTGTGCTGAGCGTGAAAGATTCTGCTTAAGATTCTGTCTCTCTCTCCCTTTGCCCCTTCCTCACGTGCACTCTCTCTCTCGAAAAATACACACACACACACACACACACACACACGCACGCGCGCGCGTGTGTGTGTGTGTGTGTGTGTGTGTATAGTGGTACAGCGTCTGTCAATGGGACCTGTGTAAATGATGTTTTCTGGAATGTAAACTTTATTAAAACCCTAGTAAGTCATTTATAGCAGAAGTTGTTGGGGCAGGGAATAAAAAGCTATGGACTTAGATAAAGAGATTTAGGTTCGAGAGAAGAGGGAGAAAGAAAGAACACAAACATCTCAAGAGTAACCAGAGTGAAAGGAGCTGAAGGAAAACACTGAGAAAAGCAAGTCAAAGAGGAGTCAAAGAATTCAAGTACAGAAAAGATTTCCATAGAAGTAAAATTATGCATGTTCATAATGTATTAAACATCATAGAGCCTTAAAGCTACTAAGCAATTTTTTTAGTTAAAAGTAATTTGTTAGATATGTTTGCTTGTGTAGAAGTAAATTGTTGCAAAAAGATGAGATGAAAAATAATTATTTTTTTAAAAATGTTTGTTAATGTGTATTTATTTTTGAGAGAGACAGAGCAGGAGCAGGAGCAGGAGCAGGAGAGGGCAAAGAGAAAGAGAGACACGGAATGCGAAGCAGGCTCCAGGCTGCTGTCAGCACAGAGCCCAATGTGAGGCTTGAACCCACGGACCATGAGATCATGACCTGAGCTGAAGTCGGACACTTAACCGACTGAGCCACACAGGTGCCCCGAAAAATAATTATTTTTAAATAAAGCTAAAAGGTCATCTGACAGATGAATTTTATTCTGAGGCAAGACGTTGATAAATTTCCTGAATAAAGAATCACAAAAAGTACCATACTTAAAATATATTGTTACTTCACCATCAATTCATATCTAAAACTGGCGGTATTTCCGTAGACTTAGGAATAATATCGACAATATCAGCCATGTTTCTGTATTGCTTTAAACCTTGGCACATGATTGATTGTTTGCAGTTGAGTGCCGTGAAAACACTAGTGCAACTTTGGTGAGGCTTTTAAAATACTACACTTGTAGCACCTCGTTATACTGAGAATAAAAATACCTACTGTCTTTTGAATACCTCAAATATGACAAGTAATAAAATTATAATATCATTATAGAATAGTTTTTTTTTTATTCAAAAGTTTATTTCCATTCCATCTGCCAATTTATCTATTATCAACTGATACACCCAGAGTGTGTTTTAGTGGGAATGTAGAACAGGATGAAAATTGTTCTTACCTCTTCGAATGTGTGTGCGTGTGATTCTGCAAAAGATAAAAGGTTTTCTTGAAAAGGATTGAGGCAGCTGCACTCTTTTCAGACTGCTTCCTTTTTCATGAATACAAAAGTAGCATTTAACTTATCATTGTACTCAAGGGCTTATTTTAAAAGCAATAGAAAAGCAGCTGGGAAAATGATTTTGTTACTTTTATCATGGCTAGGTAATTAAAATTTTCTGGATTAGAGATACTTGAGTGTTTTCCATGTTGCTGATGATAGTTCTTACTAATGATATTAGTGAAGTAATTTTCCAATTTCAAATGTTAAGTATTTTTGTGTGGTTAAGTGATTTTGTTGAGTCATATAGATAAATTAAGTATGAAATGGAAGCCATGAACATTTGCAGGAAATTTTGCTATTGTATTTCCACCTGCTCAAAACTTTGACAATATTTCCCACCTTCCCTGCCCCCCTCCACCTTTTTCAAACAAAAGTAGTGTATGGGAATGTCCAAGAGGCACCAAGTACTACCTTTCTCCTGTCACCATAGAAACAGGAAAGAGAAATTATACCAAAAAGACAAAAGTAGCAAAGTAATGGGTGAGACACACAGCTGGATCATAGAAACTGATGTTATGGTGGAAAGAAACATTGAGAGGTCAAATATCTCATTTCCTCTTCATCAGGAAATACCTCACTCATGTCTTCCATAAAAACAAACAAACAAAACAAACAAACAAAAACACTACTTTATCTTCTGATGATTTACAGAAATGAAAATTTTACATCACCCCCACTTATTGATTCAAATATATAATTACTGTATTTGTGCAGATTACATAAATTTATTAATAATGAAAGTTAACTTGAATTCTTTGTAATAGTCTGTAATATAAACTAGAGATTTTGGTTGTCCTGATAATCCCCCTTTTTCTAAACAAAATAACAGCTGTTTCTTTGCATTTATACATAGAAATAAAATTTATCTTTTAGTATGTTACCTTAGATTTGAATCCTTTAGAGTCAGAGACTCTAATTGGAATAGTGATCCCAAGTTTTGTTTATTTCAAATTGGATTTAATCATTAATAAGTCACAACCATTCCAGTGAGGCTTTATTCAATGAAGTTATTGTTTGTATTACCATATATCAGTAAGAAGAAAGAATAATAGGACTATATTAAGAGAGTTTTAACTTCTCTTGGGATTATGGAAGTTGACACTTTACATATTCTCAAAAAACAAACAAACAAACAAAAAAACCACATACAAATCAAAACAAAACAAGTAAAATCAAGCCACCCACAGCCTATACTCTATCAACAGGGCAGAAAACACCATAAAATTTAATTTCTATGTATGTGGGGAATGGTGAATCTCTGTCCAGCGGGTTGAATTTAAACCAGAATGGAGTTAGGCAGGGACTGAGTCGACAAGAGAGCAGCAGAATCCTGATGATGCAGGAAAACAAAACATTAACCAGGGTTATCCCAAGAGAAAGAAGCCCTCTCGTTGACTGTAAAAATATCACAATTAGCTCTGTGATCTGACAGGTCAAAGAGTGGACTACTTGCATTTTTGGACAGGCACCCAGTCAGGGAACGGAGGAAGAACCTTAGAAGGAAAAGTGTTTCCCATCCATAATATGGTAGTAAAATATGAGTGATACCAAAATCTGGTAATATCAAAGGTTCAGAAGAAAACTATCAAAATGAGACTCTATTTTAATGAAATTTACATAGAGGTGGAACTATGACACACACAAACTAAGAACCATATTAACTACCCAAAATTTCCCACTTTGAATTGCCTATTGTTTTAGAACAATCCAATGTGAATAAACACCAATGGAAGAAAAGAAACAGCTCTTAATTAAAAACAGTGCAAAAAGATGGGGTGCCTGGGTGGCTCGGTTGGTTAAGCATCTGACTTCATGATCTCACAGTTTGTGGGTTTGAGCCCCCCATGGGGCTCACTGCTGTCAGCACAGAACCCACTTCGGATTCTGTGTCTCCCTCTTTCTCTGCCCCTTCCCCCTTCTCAAAAATAAATAAACATTAAAAATAATAGTGCAAAAAGAAAAATAAAATACAGTACTTTCAGTAGATTGAATATACTTCAGCAGCACACCCGCATATACTGAGACATGAAACAAAGGGAAACTGGGACTTCATACCTGCTTGAATCAAAAGTAATTTAACCCACACCAAGTATAAGAAAGAGCACTGAAATCAGAAATTCGTAATTTCAAATGGGTAGGATAAATCAGAAAGGTACAAAATGATAACTCATTCCTCAGAAAGGAGACAGTTAATAAAGGTAAAAGAGACAGTTTAAAAAGATAAATTGTCTCTAAAATGAGGCCTGAATTACATGGTGGGTGTCCAGTGCAGAGGAAAATTTTGCATGAAAGTACAGTGATGAATATGTAAAATAGAACCCAAGTACAGCTTCCTTCCTTGCACTCTAATGAATTCACTCCAAACGGCATCCCCCTACTCTGTCTCACAAAACATCTGATGTGAAGAGGATCCATAAACTTTACATTGGCAAATCCATTGGATAGTCTTTTTTACTCTTTTTAAGAAATGAGCAGCATTTCACCACACAAGTGGCCTTTTAGTTCTCCTGGAGACTCTACATTTTCTTTATTTTCTTTCTTTCTTTCTTTCTTTCTTTCTTTCTTTCTTTCTTTCTTTCTTTCTTTCTTTCTTTCTTTCTTCTTCCTTCCTTCCTTCCTTCCTTCCTTCCTTCCTTCCTTCCTTCCTTCCTTCCTTCCCTCCCTCCCTCCCTCCCTCCCTCCCTCCTTCCTTCTCTTCCTTCCTTCCTTCCTTCCTTCCTTCCTTCCTTCCTTCCTTCCTTCCTTCCTTCCTTCCTTCCTTTCTTTTCATGTTTATTTTTGAGAGGGAGAGAAACAGATTGCGAGTGAGGGAGGAACAGAGAGGGAGACACAGACTCTGAAGCAGGCTCCAGGCCCTGAGCTGTCAACACATAGACCGACACGGGGCTCGAACTCACAGACCGCTAGATCATGACCTGAGCCGAAGTCAGACCCTCAACCAACTGAGCCACCCAGGTGCTCCAAAAGACTCTACATTTTTAATTTGGCTTTACAAACACAACACTTTGTTGGTTTCCCTCCATCCTCTGTGACCACAGCTGCTCCCATCTCACTGATGATTCCTTCACTTCCCCTTGACGTGGAAACCAAGGGTGGTTGCAAAGCTCAGTCCTCCAGTGTCATGTTCCATTTGCACTCAATTCATTCATTGATTTCTTACAGTCTGTGGCTTTCACTAACAAGTATCAAATGCACAAATCCAATCTCAATATTTCCACTGAACTGTGCTCACTTCCAAGCTTCTCCAAACAACATTTATAAATTTTATATCTCAGGGGTCCCTGGGTGGCTCGGTCGGTTAATTGTCCGACGCTTGATCATGATCCAAGGGTCTTGAGATCAATCCCTGCATCTGGTTCTGCACAGTGTGTGGAGCCTGCTTGGGATTCTCTCTCTACCTCTCATTCTGCCCCTTCCTAGCTTGCACACATGTGCTCTCTCTCCCAACCCTAGAACTTGATATCCACTGTCATTTTATCTTTCTCTATTAAGTTAATCACTCTTTTGCATTTTATATGTTTAATTACTTATTTCTTTATTGTCTGTCTTCTCTATAATGTAAGCTCTAGATCTCCAGTGCCTAGTGTTGTGTCTAGTATATAATATATTCTCAAAACTAGTTTTTGACTATCGATAGTGATTGATAAACTGTTCAGCCTGGGGCTAAAAACTCATATTTATTCAATAGGTTTATTATTAATGTACATAATTTACCACCACATAAGGTTAATTTAACATTTAAAATAAGTTTCATTTAAAATAAGTTAATTTAACATTTAAAGTAAGTTTCATCTGACTTACTCCACTGGTAATTTAATTTTTTCTGTGAGTTACTTTCAAAAAAAGGTTTATATTAAAATACTATGAGATTAGATACATGTTTTTGGTAAAGTGTATATGATTATGTTTGGCTAATCTTCTTTGAATGTTTTAATTGTAGATTAATTAGATTGTGCTTCATTTTGTTAAGGATGAGTATTTCACTTTTCCCTTTAGGTTATTAATTTTGAAAAGAACCATGTGGCTTTTAGTTTATCATGTTGCCTTCATATACTACCTGCATGATTCACTGATTTTTCACAAATCATGTTTCACATCCCACTAATCGTATATTTAGAATGCCAGATGTGTTTTAAAAAAGATGATGTTACCTTCTATGTGAAGCTTATTGTTTTTGCAGTAAACAAAGGATAGACACACCGTGTTACTTTTTAAAATAATCTTATCATATTTTGTAAGGCCTGAAAGGCATTAGTTAGCTTTTACAATCATTTTTGTGCACTTTGTTTCGCCAATCAGTGAGAACTTTTATTGTCTTTGTTAAATTTATAGAGTTCCCTCCATACATTTTTATATTTCAGACATAAGCAAATATATGTATATATGTCTATATATCTGTGTGTGTGTGTGTGTGTGTGTGTGTGTGTGTGTGTGTTAAGTAACATTAGAAGTTCCTAAATTCATCTAGTCCATCGGCTCCATAGAAGTAAACACAAATTAGAATGCTTCATAGATGCTATCAGTGTCCTGCTTACATCCTCTTAATTATGCTTCGGTGTACAACAGGTAGACTCCCAGAACTTCCAGCTGAAGTTATTTGCCCATGGGCTCTCTCTTGCTTACCCATGTGGCAGTCCAAAAGTACCAGGAAATTACTATTTTCAGAATCAGCCATCAATAGATGATTTATTGGAATTCATGTATAAAACTCACATATTTTTCATATCTTGGTAGGGAATAGAAAAATTCATAGGCATATATTCCAAATGCTCTCAGATTTATCCAAAAACATCAAGCACTAGATATATATAGTGGTAATTTAATTGATAATGATATTGATTTTTTTTCCCTATCTGACTTCCCCACTCACTGTGCTGTCTTGGATCACTTCCTATTTTTTATTGCGGCTGTAACAAATTATCACAAATTTAGTGGCTTAAGACAACACAGATTTATTATCTTATAGTTCAGGAGGTCAGAACTGTAAAATCTGTTTCACCCGACTTAATACAAGGTGTTGGCAGGACTGTTCCTTCTAAAGGCTCTATGAGAGAATCTGTGGCTTTTGCTTTTCCAGTGTCTATAGGTCACCTTCATTCCTTGACTCGTGACACCCTTTCTTGCATCACTCCTTTTTACTTTG